>NC_051212.1:30736276-31036276 GCF_015220715.1 Pygocentrus nattereri
TATATTATTTTAATGGATCGTGGTACAGTTACGTCCCTGACTAAAGGCACTGAAGACGTAGCCTTGAGGTTCCCACCTCAGTGATATGAGAGGCTTCGCCCCAGAGACAGTTAAAATGATTTGAGCGACATTTCGCAGTAAAGGCCTGTGGTTTGTCTACTGTTCCACTACACATTTTAAATAATAATAATAATAATAATAATAAAACTTTAGATACGCAAACATTATCAGTGACTTCAGTCTTCAGTGTGTCGTTTAAGCGGTGTTGTTTCTGGTATCTGTCTCTTAGTTCGCTTTCCAGCAAGTGCTAATATCACACTCATGCTGTCTGTCATTAGAAAGACCTTCCAAACTGATAAACAGCTCAACTCGCCAATCCCTTCACTAAAACTCTCACATTAAAACTGCTGTAATCAATAGCGCTGCGCGAAAAGACCAGCCGTTATGTTTAGTTCTTTATTATCATTTACTATTATAAACGAGTATTATTGTCCGAATTTTACTACATCTCATCACCACTGCGGACTCCCAGCGCTGTGAGAAGCATAAAGCGCGGTCAGTGAAAAGCCTCAGCAGAGTTCAGAGCCTAAAGACGCTCAGTCTTTCTTTTAAACCTTTACAGAACTCACGGTTCTCAGCACAACAAGCGCCTTTACTAAAGAACCCTTGAGTGCGCTCCTTTGGTCAGGAGAGGAAAAACTGGCAGCTCCTCTAGTTTAAAGCTAGCGCAGTGGTAAAGGCCAGTGCTCTGAAGGCTTCAGGCGTAGAGGAGAGAAAGGTGGTCCTGCTATAAGAGGTCCAGCGAAAATAATGCGATCTACTGCACTGAGAGAGGCACAGACTCTAATAATATACAGAAAGTTACAGCTTTATAGTAACACAAATAAATAAATAAATACTACTACTACTAAAAACATCATCATCAACAACAACAACAATAATAATAATAATAATAACGTTTGTACAGTTGTATAAATAAACACTAAAGACTTGTTAAAAAATAGATTTTATCATCAGCACCGACACTTACCAACTGCACTTCAGATACACAATACACAGCTGTTCATGCGCGACGTAAACTTAGAAAAGTCTGTTATTTTGTTCTTCCAGGTTTACTGTCCTCAGTCCGTGCCGTGAAGCGTTATAGACGAAGAGAGCCATCATGTCACGCTTTGACCCCATTGTCAGTCCGTCACTTGTATAATCTTCTCCATTTCCAGTTTCCACCGATTTTAGACATTACAAAATAAATATATAGATAAATAAAATAAGCGATAACAAAGCAAAATCCTACAAAAACTGCTGTGCGAACCCATTCACCTCTCCAAAAGCTCCAGTCAGTGTTGACCGTGAGCCCAGATGCTCCAATACTGAGCTGAAAGGTGTTTTTTTTAGCCTGCCAGACAGCGACCCCTACTGGCACTTTCTATCTTTACAACTTGTTGTGACTAAAGGCGGTTACACACCACTACGTGGAAGCACCGACCTCCACTGAGCTTCCAAACACAGCAGTCAGTAAAACATCCAGCCATCCAAACAGGTCAGTCACAAAATGAAAAGCAGTCTCAGCGCAACCCGCCAGATAAAGAAGCTTGGTGTGTGGTGACCGAGGCCACAGACGCGAAGAGTCAGTAGAGTGGGGAAGAGGACAGAGGTGGGCTCAACTAAATGCAGCTGTAACTGAACCCCTCAAAGCGTAAAAGAAGTGTACCTCAATGTGAATCATTATAGGTGCATGCCAATAGTTACTTTGCACCAGGGCCAGGTTAAGACCATCTGGAGCCCCTGGGCTGTGCAGTCACAGTGGATCATCCCCACAGACTCATTAAGGCATGAGACCAAACAATCAAGCCAAGACCTTAACATACAAAGACACAACTTGAGTGTTCCAAAAATGTGCAGTATCAGTTTATAGCCGTGCGGATGTGAATGAAAGCTTTAACAAAAGCATGGTGATGCCAATCACACCTATCAATTGCTCCCCGGGCGCCGTGGATAGGGCTGCCCTCTGCTCCGGGCAAGTGTGCTCACTGGCCCTTGTGTGTGTGTTCACTAGTGTGCATGTATGTGGGTGTTTTACTGCAGGATGGGTTAAATGCAGAGGTCTAATTTCACAGTGAGCAAACACAGTGACAAATGGTTGTTAATTCTAATTCTAATTCTAAAACCTCACCAAGCTCATCTTGTTCAAACAAGAACAATTGTACTGAATGAATTGTATTTTGCATTGATTGTTCAGACTTTCTCAGTGAATGTTACAGCTAGTTCCTCGAGCAGTTACAGTTAACCCCAGTGTAAATGAATAATCTTACTTTATTCCTCGTTATGGAAAAATTTCATATTGAATAGAAAAATGTATAGCTTAAAAAATATTATTTTCTGGAAGCAGATGATGGTGAGGTTTATACTCTGTTCTCTAAAACGTTCTGAATCACCACCTAAAGGCGGCTGAATATCAACCAAACAATATACTTCATCATGAGAAGATCAATTAGATCCTCACCCAGCAGCGAACAGACGTTATTTAAACCGTTTTGTTGGTGGTTTGAGGGTTTTGTTGATGTTCAATAACAAAAGAAAAAAGTTGAGTTTAATTCAGGTGGAGGCATCACACTCGGCTGGTCTCTAGAGGATTTTCTTATCCCACCTTACCCTGAGACTGAGACAAAGCCAAAACTGTTAATGCATGGGCTGGATACTGGGCTCAAATTCTACAATACTAGCAAAAACCATTTGTGTCAGGTTGTGTCGGGTTCCCTTCACAATGCGCTTCACACTGCCTCAGCAGGAATGAAATAGATCCTGTTCTGTAAGTATAGAATGATAATAGCTACGATACTGTAGCTCTGAATGTAAGAATTATTTAACACTAACGTCTAACATTAGTCTTTAACCCCAAAAAGTACGCTTAACAACAATGTGAATAAATGTGCACAATTTATTGTGAGAAATTTATCATACTTTTTCAGCTTGAATAACAAGAGCTTCAAGTAGTTAAACAAAGACTGGATTATAACCAGCTGCTGATTTACAAGCTGCATATCTAAAACTACAGAAAGGAAATGAAACAACTAAATCTTATCTCTAAAAGGAATAATGCTTTCTACTCTAGCTATAAGAGGCCTAACATATTCAAGCCTTTATGAAGTGCAAAAGTGTACACTATGAAGTACTTTGCTCTGTGTTTTAAGCGTTTAAAGAATGACCAAAAAACTTTAAGCTAAACCTTTGGAATCCTGTCAGTTTTGCATTTAGCTAAATTCCAGTTGATGTATATTCTCTGTTGCTGAGAGCTATACAGAGCTGATCAAACACATATCTTCAGACAAAAATCTCACATCATCACATTTCACATGTCAAGAATCAAGACAAAATCTCCAGAGATGTTGAAATAAACGCTGAGAGCTCAGTTTTGCTCTTTTGAAATCAGTTTCTTTCCTTAATCCTAACATCCCAAACAATGTCATCATCACCAAATTTGCTTATCATTTTTTTCTTCAGCTGCAACAAAAGAAAATAAACAGAATAAATGAAAATGATCTAATAAAAAGGAATAATAGTAAAATCACAATAGTTCTATGTAGCAATGAAAAGGTTTTTCTATTGTTATGATGTCAAGTTTGTAACAATAAAATAACTTTGGTGCTATTTAGAACCATTGTCATCAAGGTTCCATATAGAACTATATACATATACATATTCTCTGTCAATCTGAAAAATTACTTCACCATGCAAATAACTGAAGCATGCAAATGATTCTTTAGATGTTCATTATTCTATATAGAACTATTGTTTTTACTAAAGAATCCATGAAGAACCATCTTTTATAAGTGCTCTACTGTTACATATTCAATATTTATTATATGGCTTGTTGTTACTGTCAAGCAAAACATTTTGTTGTTTGTTTTTTGCATGACGACTGCAGTTACTTTTTGATGTGTTAAAGTTTCATAATGAATGGACCAACAGAAATGGATCAAAATGATCACGTTAGATTCACTTTGTTAGGAACACTTTACTCCTGTAAAGTGTTGATTTTGGAGATAAAAGTTTTTGTTCCAACAGCAACAACATATTGAAAACAAAGCTCAAATCAAACACAGTTCAAATTGTGGACAGAATTTGTAAAATAGTCATTATCAGACCTGTAAACACATACAACATGAATAAGTTGAGTTATTAAAGATGCTAAGATGTAAAGTTGAGCCCCTGCTTTTTTCAAGCTACTTACCTCTTTTTCGAACAGAGTCTTAGTACTACCTTCCTTACAGTAAAGGCTGGTAGCAGAAGAGCACTGCATCGTGAGGGTTACATTTTTAAAATTGGGTACTGGAAAGAAGAAAGAGAAAGGTAGCAGTTAAATGTATGGTTCAATTTCTGAATTCAGATCACTAATGAGGTTCCCAAACTTGCATGGTTTCAAAGTGACTGCTCATATTTTAGCAACTATGGCTAAGTACCTAATAATTACTGTGTAAATATGTAGTAATGACATGTAAGTCCTTTGAAAGGGCCCACATGATGGAAAACTGAATTTTCCTCACTTTTCAACCAAGAATGCTTTTTGAAGCAGGTGCAAAGCAAGGCAGCCAATCAGAACAGAACTCATTTACATACGTCAGTCTCAAAGGCACAGTAACAAACAAAAACCTGTTTAATTCTAAGGGATAAAGAGGGGTTGGAAAATGGTCAGGTAAAAAAATCAATCATGACGGCTTTTGGTACATAAAAACAACCAAACACCGTACACTATAAAACTTGATGAATTAAGTCAAAGGATAAATCAGATAATAAATTTGAGGATAAATCATAATTCATTTACACTAAAGTAAGTTGCACTAATTCTATTTGTTTTGTTGATATTAAAATGATTGAGTATTGGGGACTTATGTTTAAGCTGTTCTAACTCAAAATAATGAAGGAATTGTGAACTAAATTCACCAATAGATATATCGTTTTGAGAAATTCATACTGTATTGCAGAGATATGATCATAGACATCTGTAACAAGGTCTTTCCCACCTTAATGTCACTACAGACCACCTCACCAAATTCTGACAGTCCAGTCCAGAGTGCAGCTGTAGTCTCTGTATCATTTAGCCACAGCAGAACCACAGTAAGCAGAGAGGAACTTACTAACTCAGCAATCTCAACACTGATTTTTGATCAGTGCTGTTTGGCATGAATCACAAAAGTTTATAAATCTAGTCAATACAAAGGAATGTAGGCTGGCGGGAGAATGACAACACACAGACAGTGAAGAGACATGCCCAATATGTAAATAAATGGTACCAAGGACCAATAGGCATGATGTGAGTTTCAATCAAGAAGGCTGCATTGACCAAACATTTATCAAGTAAAGGTGAGTCTAAGCCAGATTGCAACATGTTTATTCAACTCAAAGAAATCATGAAAACAAAATGATGAAAAAAGCACAAAAGTCCAAATCATTTAGCTGTAACATTTATGCTGTCTATCACATTAAGCCACACAACATTTTCAACCCACTACTGGCCTATTTGTATTTGCATGTAAAGTCAAGTTAAATAAAATAGTGAATATAATACATTTAAAGTATCCTCAACTCAAAATATGCTGAAAAAACAATCTTACTCAAAATGACTGGATTGCTAACTCAACGATTCATTTTTGAGTTAATTAGATTTTTTAAGATTGTCACTCCAAATTTCTGTAGCATTGAAGTTGTATTAACTTACTTATTTCATTAAGACGTGTAAGTGGACCTCAAGGTTCAAATTAAAGAGAAGAAAAATGTGGGCCCTTTAAATACTTACCAAGTGATCGTAACCATAATCACAAAGCCAATTGTAATTAATATTTGGTGCATATTTTGCAAAGTTGTATTTGTAAGTATAGAGTAGCTACTCTGAAATATATCAGACGTAGTTCAAGACTTAATGATTAATAACGGTAATAACAGTAATATGGTATTAACAGAGTAGATGCGAAAAACACGTGTAGGTGGGCACATGTGTGTGGAAACACTGTAAAGTGCAAAAACCACCTCTGTACCTACAGTAATTTATACCATATTCACTTATGTGATTACTGGTAAGACTGTGGTAACTGGACTGTAAAATAAAGTTCAACTACCTGTGTTAAAAACATCAAGTTCAGACCAGGTGCAGGTTAAGCAACAACTGTATGTTAAAATAAAAGCTATGTGGCAACAAGGAATTTTACTGGGTTAATGAATACTTACAATAAAATTGACTGATGAAGAAAAACAATATATGAATTTAATTCTTAAAAACACTTCTAATCAACTTTTGCCCTATTTCACTTTTTACAGTGTAGTTGTAAGACTAGTTATACAAATAGTTTAGTGTCAAAAGTCAAGACTGAAATTATGGTGATAAGCACAGGTACCATTCATCTATGTTAGCATCAATTAAAGAGCGGTAGAAAAGAATATAAAAAAATGATGCACTTGTATTTAATGCATAGAGAGAGAGACTAAACTTGCAACAGCAGAGGAACAGATGTTAAAATGAAAGAAGTAAAAATGCTTTCCTGAGTATGATTTCCTTACCTGTTGTATAGTTGATGAAGATTGGTGCACTCTGCAGCTGTCCAGCATAGACACTGACACCAAAGTTGTACTTTGTCCCAGTTTGTAACCCATAAATGGTTTTTTTGTTAGTTCCAGTTTCATTCGATGTGCTGCCACTGCCCCAAAAGAAGGACTTGTACGTCACATTGTAGTTTAAATTCTCAACCCCTTCTGAATTTTTTGGGGGCTCCCACTTCAGGTCTACAGTAGTACTGTTTATGAACGTGACGCTTATATTAGCAGGTGACACAGGTACTAGGAATGTAAGAAAGAAAATAGAGTCAAACATTTATGATCTACAGCAGTGATTCTCAGTCACGGTCCTGGAGTGCCAATGCTACACTGCATAAGCGAGTGTTTTCTCTGCTCTGACCTACAAAGGGCCTGTTACTTAGAAGAGCTGATTCAAGTGTGTAAGTGGGAAAAACACATAAAGCTGGTCATTTCTCAACAATACGCCACTTGTCAACGTGTCAGCGGATTGATACCATTTTGGTGTGAAAAAGCTGTGCTGTTATCAGACATCAGGTTAGAACGCTTCTCAACCGCAGTACATATGATGCAAATGCCATTGTCCAGTTATCGTACATTTGACAAACTTAGAAAAAAAATTGTAACTGTAGCATGTGTGAAGTTTGGACATCCTTTCAGTGGTAAAGTCTCAGAACTCAGTTAACTTGTTGTGTCTTAACTGTCTCACTAGGTTGGATTAGGCAGGTCAAGAATTGTAAAAAGGAACAAATTTTCTGAGTCTTCGAACATTATGCTAACACATCAGCCATACTCTCCTCTAAAGAGCAGGCTGAGGGTCTGAAAAAGAAGCAAATAGATGACTACAAAGCAGAGAAAGGCTGTAGAAAAATGTCAAAGCACTTTCAGCTCACAATTTCCACTGTTTGAAATGTCAATAAGAAATGACCGTTAAGGGGAATTGTGGAAGTTGAAGCAAGGTCTGGCAAACCAAGAAAACTACCAGAAAGAATTCCTTGTGCAACTCTTATTGTTCCTGCTCAGGAAAGGGTGACGATTTCTAAAGCAAGAACTCTTAGTTGGCTAAAAGAAGCCTATGTGATATCTGCCAACTTTGCAAACTTTTGCACATGCCACAAATACAGTTTTTTTTTGTTTTGTTTTTTTAAAGTAAAGCAAATAGAACAGTGTGAGAATATTTGCAGAAAAAAACTTTGCTGATGTATTTACTTCCTTTCACTTCAAAAATCTACAATGTCATTTAGTCAGGGGTGCCCAAACTTTTTCATGTAACTGTACATTTGTCATGTTATTTGATCACAAGCATGTCAGAAACATTTGTGTGGTCACAGAGTGGGTAAAGAGAAGTTACAAATAAATATAAGTCAATTAAATTCCACCGTTTAAGACTTTTTTTTTAAGTCTGTGTAAATGTGCTGTGATGGATTAAAGTGGGAAAAATACTCACAGGTGTAACAGGAACCAGAAGCTGGTTTGCTTGGATACTTGTCTAACTTGACATGAGTGATGACGTTAACAAAATACAGTGCTGTTGATCTCAAATTAGAGAAACTGTAGTGCCGTTCTTTTGTATATTCTGTTAGATTTGCAGTGTTGTTCATGGAGTTTAAATAGAGCTCCACACTAAAATTATAGTAACTGCCATTTGGAAGATCCCAGTTAGCGTTAATACTATTGTGTGTGGCCGTTAGAGTAAGATTGTTCACAGGCTCTGGTGCTACATGTGGAAACAAAGAAAAGGGGTGATCAGTTAAAAACACATGCACATATCAACAACTTCAAGATAGCTTTCTGTTGGCTACGTTCACATTACCAGACCAAAACATAACACAGATCTGATTTTTTTTCCTTGGATGATGTGAACACAAAAAATACTAGTGCATAGTGGTGTTAGTGGTGTCTGACAGTAAGGCCTTTAATGAAAGTTAGAAGCCCTTCTCATATAATTCTGTTAGCCTTAACATTTCATACAAAGGTTTTATTAACTGTAATCTGAGAGAGAAGAAGGCCTGACAGACCGATATGATAAAAAGAAAGAGAAAGTGGGAGAGATTGTGACTCACTGGTGTAGGCCTCGATAGTAAGTGTTTCTCCCTCCAATGAGCCATTTACTATGGCTGACACTGTCAGGTTGTACTGAGTTCCTGCTGTGAGGTTTGACAAATTTATCCTTGTTGAGGAAATTGAGAAGTTTTCATACGTTGTGCTGTTCTCCATTAAAACAACATGATAGCAGTAATCTGAGGCTTGGCGATCAGACGAATACCACATGGCAAGTATATTTGAACTCATATTGTTTGCAGAAATAAGAGTGGTCACCCTAGAAGGCTCTGGAAAAAACAGCATAGGAGAGGTCAGTGACATGGTTAAATGCCATCAAGTTTTAATACAGACGATAAAAAATCGGATATTTCTATAACTGATGCTGATAGAGGTTTTCAAACACGGACTGTAGTAGATAACATTAAAACAATTCCAACTCTAATGACCTCGCCCTCATCTGGATTCTGACTCAGAAACAGAATGTTTGCTAAATAATGCATCATCATATCCTGAACCAAGACAATATTGCCAACACTGTCTTGCATTCTCAGAATGTCAAGTTTAAGATGCCTGAGAAAATGTTCCCTGTGCTAATAAAATCTCATTAAAACTAATAAACCCAGAAAGGCCTGACCAAGTTTTTTAAGGATAAGTGCAGAGTGCTACTTAAGAGTTTGAAGACTTTACTTACTGGTGTAGACACTAATCCTGCCTGGTGTTCCAAAAATGGTTTTGTTGACCACGGCACAAACTGCTATACTGTACAATTGTCCTGGAATTAGATTAGTAATGTTATATTGCTCAGCTGTACTTATACTGCCTTTTTCAGTGCAGAGTGTTTGGTTTTCTCCTTCCAGCCAGTTTACTGAATAGTTGTCACGTCCTCCAATCGGAGCACTCCAGTTGATGAACACTGAAGTATTTTGCACATTCACTATGCTCACATTGCTGATGTCCATTGGCACTAGAAGAAAGAGAATGAAAGTGACCTTGAGGCTGCTACCTGATAAGGTCCTTCACACAATGATCAGAAGAATCAAATACATGATACAAACATTAACGTAGACTTTGTACTCCTCAAAAGGTTTGATGTCAATGTAAAGAGATCTCATGTTAAGTGATTTCAAATAATTTCTATTGGTCCAATCTTCCCGACATTTTTCACGTAATGTAAACTGCAGCTGTTGATCAAAATTTTGAAATTTGTGAAACAAGTGGAGGGGTTGCCAAAGAAGGTAAAGAAATCATATAACTAAAATGCACTTTATGGCCAAAGGCATGTGGACATGTAACAGCCTCCACTATTCTGGCAAGGCTTTTCACAAGATTTTGGAGTGTGTCTGTGGGAATCTGTATCCATTCAGTCAAAAGAGCACTTGTGAGGTCAGGCAATGATGTTGGACAAGAAGGCCTGGCCCATAGTTCCGATTCATCCCAGGGGTGTTCAGTGAGGTTGAGGTCTGGACTCTGTCAGTTGACTCTGTGCAGACCACTGGAAATGCTAAGCAGATTGTTTGAGTATATGTGTATATATATATATAGCATGGCATTGGTTGATATATATATATATATATATATATATATATATATATATATATATATATATATATATAAAGAGAAGGGTATAAAGGAATGGAAAGATGGAGTTGTTGTGATGCATCAGTTCAAACATATCACTGCATATATGATGACAGCAACCAAATAGTGCACCTTTGTTCAGTTAGATTTTTCTCTGACCCATGTGCAAAACATAAAATGCCATAATCTCCACGTGTACACATTTTAATGCCATAGCAGGAATTCATTTTACCAAGTTAAAATAAAGCTATGTGTCTATTTACACTACAAAATCTAACACGCAAAGTTAAACCAGTTCTTCCTCAGAAGGATATTTAACTTCAGAGAAATTGCTCAACAGAGAATTTGCTATAAAGGAAACACTTTCCTTCACTGAGCAAACAGAGTTGGAAATGCTGCACTGATATTCAGTACAATACTTCTTATACTCGAGCTTAATATAGCACAGTAGCATTTGCATTTGTCTTTACTCACAAGTAGAGAAGGAGATGTTCTGAGGGTTGAGGTCTCTGTCGCACTTCACAGGGATCACCTTGATGTTATACTGAGTTCCTGGCACCAGGTCTTGGAGTGTTATATTCAAATCTGTCACCATCCTGAATTCAGTATTTGGTGGGTTCACTCTGTTCTGCTCTACTCTGTAATGTGTGATATTCCCTGGTGCCTGGCTCCAGCTCAGAAAACCTCCATCATGCGTCACATTGGAAATGCTCACCTCCCCAAAAAATCGATCTGCAGAGAAGTGCGTGCACCAAATAAATGAGACAAGGCTTGAGACTAGCTTAAGAAAAACAGAATTTCAAAACACACCACCACAGAAACAAATTACATTTAGCTGAACTACTTGGAATGTTTGCAAGTTAAGAAGTTCATCACCTCTGCACAGAATCACTTAAACATGACATATTTCTGCAAATTGGAATGCACAATTATTATTTATTCACTGAATATAACGTACTGGGGGAAAAACAAAAAATGTGGCATGTGCACCCTTTCAGTCAGTATTCAGTAAATCCCCTTTAGCTGAAATCACAGTATACAAAAGTCTTTATATTCAGGATTTTTCCTTGCAGAGCACTTCTAGTTCAGAAATATTCATAAGCTGTTTTGCACACACATCGTATTTAAAATGTACCCCAAGATTTTCAATAATCTCCAAGCTACTTTAAAACTTTAACCTTTCATTTCTTGAAGTAGGTCATGGTTGATTTGGATCACTGTTTACTTGTAGTACCTGGCCTCTTTTATCACTTGCTGTGAGTGTGGGTTTTTACTACCATCCTTTCTTTACTCTATCCCTACCACATGTCTTGTGCTGCACTGCTAGCACACAACCCTGAAGCATAATAGATCCACACTCATGCTTACAGTCAGAAAGATGTCATTTATTTGAAGTACTTCTCATTTTTTCTCTAAACATACATTTTGTGATCGTAGCCAAATAGTTAAATTGTTCATTCATTAGACCACAGCACTTTTTTCTGAAACGCCTCTGGTTTGTACATTTCAGATTTTATTTACAAATTTAATTTTGAGAAGAACTCAAAAATGATAGCCAGTACATGACTAGAAAACACAGCACACAAAATCTTAATATTTGACATTAAAACACGAAAAAAATGTGTTTTAGGGTCTGAGCCACACCTCGGGACTGATGCGGGCTACCCTCTCAGGGTTGGTTGAAGGATCAACCCCATAAATTATATTTATTTAGAAATTAACTATAAATTAAACCCATTTATTTATTATTTACAAACAAAACTTGATAAATGTGATAAATGAAACTCATGATAAATCTAAACATTTTAACATTGCTTAAAAATTAATCAAAAGATCTTTTAAAAAAACAATAATGAAAAAAATAAAGTCTTATTTTCAAAAAATATATTGTATATATTTAGCCTAATTACTGCTTCAATGAATCCCTTGCATTTAAATCGATCATAATCAACCTTTTTCTGGATCACATTTAAGAAAAAACATAGGACAGTTATGGTGAATGAGGCCCAATGTTTCCTCTTGACTAATATTCATCATATGTCAAATTAGAACTTTTAATCCAGAAAGCAGCTACTTTTAGAATTACTTTCAGATCTTGTGTTTCCAGAGATTCCAGAGTTGGTTGCTATCTGGGTAAAAGAACAATAAACTTACCATCATAGCAGATGAAGGGCAGGAATTCATAGCAGTGCTTTTCCCGCCACATGCCAAAGCTGAGCAAGGCCACACATGAATCCTCTATATAGTCAAAGTCTGTTTCTTGAACCACAGTAGTTGTACTCATAGGGGGAGAGGTGACGAGACCTGCAGAGGTACTGCTGACGAGGAGCATACTAGAATAGGTGTTGGCAGATGTGCTGAGCAATGCAGGGGTACTGGTCCTAAACTGTGTACTAGTCCCAGTGGTACTAAAACTGGTGGCAGATGAAATAGGTGTGATTGAGTAATTAGTACTAGCATTATAACTGGTGTTATGTGTAATGGCAGTGACAAGGTAATCAGATCCATTTAGACAGTCAATGAGTTTCTTCAAGACTGGACATTGCACCATCTCATTAAATAAGTTACTCGTAGTACCAGTTGTACCAGTTGTACCTGTAGTACCAGTAGTACGAGTAGTACCAGCGGTGCTAGTGGTTCCAGCAGTGGTACCAGCAGTGCTAGTAGTTGGGGGTGGAGATGTGAGCATTCGCACATCCATTTTCTTTAAGATTGGGCGACCAGGATACCAATTTTGGTAGATGACAGGGGCACCATTAGACCACTGAGACCAAAATAATGATCCACTGAAGTTCTGGCGGAGTCCAATCCAGTAGGCAGAAGAACGGTTCTGAGCGGTGAAGTTCTGAGCAGTGAGGTTCTGAGCGGTGAAGTTCTGAGAGACAGGGATCTGAATGATGAGGTTCTGAATGAGCTGGACATTTCCTGGTGTGATGGTGGTCAAGTCTTTGTAACACATCTGACAGTAGTTTCTGGCATTATCCCACGTGTCATTAAGGGACACAAGATAATACTGCTCCTCTGCCCAGATGACAGAGGCTGCTAAAGAGGTAGAAGAAATAAAGGTTTTAGAAAAAGCAAGCACAATGTCAGATACACATTACAGCTGATTAAGTCCATCAGAGTTCATGGTAAAACTGCTTATAACAGATGATGTGCATAGTCAGCGAGTGTGCAACAGATGCAAATTCTTTTGAGGTTAGTGTATATTATTTTGGCCTTTTGTTTATGCAAATATAGCTTGAAAAAAAGTATTCCAGGAAGTATACAAGAGATGGACAGTAAGGTGTGCTGGAATCTGATGGTGTACTCAATGTACACATTCAACTTGAAACTGCATATCAGCTACTGAGGTTATAGTTTGCTTTCATTTGAAGGTGAATTGCACTGATGTTTCATGTGGTTTGATGTGAAATGCGCTATTTCTAAAGAAATGCTTACACTGTCAGACTTCTGGCTTCAAAATTAAACTTTGTTTAATGATAGCTCTGCAGAGGTTTTGGGCTAAAACATTTTATTTATTAATAATTAAATTTACAACTGAAATTGTTCAAATGAAACCTGTCACTTTTAGGTTCTAAAAATGATCGGTCCAAAGATTTATTAATGCTAAAAACCACACTGAGTGGAAAAACATTAAAGCACAAATTGTATTTAAGGCCGGCTTCAGTCATCATTGCTGCTTGATGTGTATATTTATGTACATTTGTACTTTCCTGAATATTTTCAATTCACAATACTTTTTCCCCATTGTTTTTTTCTTTCTAATCCAGTGAAAGATGTTTCATTTTGGGGAAGAGATCTAGATATACAAGCATAAAACATGGGTAAATATATTACAATTACTAATAATTTATTTTATGTAACCCTTTAGTAAAAGCAAGATTGCAACACTATCTAACAATACTATCTAACAACACCATCGCTCCACTGTTTCACTGTATATGATGAAGAGACCGCAGTTGAACCCAGAGCGTCAGTTGAGGTTCAGCTTCGGCAAGCAGAGCCTCTGTCTGTTCACTGTTACCCTAACAAATATCACCATTTTAGTTCATCTGCAACCTTATCATCACTCTCTATCTCATCTACAAAAGAGAAAGCTTCAAAAGCATTATGGACGACTACAGAGACCAGAACAAGCTTCATTATTGGCGGAAACATCCAACGGCAGTGAGACTTATTCACATATATTTCAGTCAACCTTGAAAAATCAAGGTGTAACAAAAATAAAGAGTATGATTGTTCTGAATATTGTAACATTATCAGTGAATCATCTTGCAGCAAATGAGTAAATCGATTAATTTTACTCTGCTGGGAAAAAGAACTTACCAGCACCCAAAACACATTAGGTTGGTTTCGGTTGACGCTCTTATTTTTTTTTTTTCTGGTTTTAAAATAGAGGTAGGCAAAGGCAGTGTTAGGTGTCTTGCCCAAGGACTCCTACAGTGTTATAGTGCTGTAGTTTGCTCAAGTGGGGGGATTGAACACCAGTTAACAGCATGGAGGGCAGCGATGTTACTCCCTACATTAAACCAACCATCTTAATAAAGACAGTGACTGTATTAAGTGAAAATAAAATTCTAATTTAAACTGTCAAATGCAGAATGAAGTCAGATAAACCTCACACCACAGTGCTGCTTTTACCCACAGTAGATCAACATGCCTGACTACAGCCAAGTCTGACTAGAGCAAGAAGCACCAGGTCAAACAGCAGTTTCTTCTGGTGGTCTTAGTGTCCATAGGTGTGTAAAAAATTCTGTTTTCCAGATGGCTCTGTGCAGTATCACTGTGACTTTTTTCTAGTTTTGCACTGGGATTTAGATTTGTGTAGCCAATGACCCAAATCCACCCTCTTTTTGTGAGAAAGGTACTTTTATTTCTTTTTATTATTTTTTTTTTTTGAAGTAACAATACTTTTCTTGAGTATTGGTTTAGCCTAATATATCAACCGCTGCTGATTGTCAACAAAGTACATTTTTTCACTAGTGTGTCTTCTGACATATCTTTTTCATCATATTTACAAATACTTATACACTCTAAAAAGAAATGTTATCCACAGGGAAGCTCACTGGACATGAAATGAAGAATTACTAATGTTTTCTATAGACCTGCATTTTCTCAAATACATAAGACACAAATAAGAGAATTTACCAGCTCAACAAACCCAACAGCAACTCACCTGCTAAGAACAGAGGCCCCAGCAGCAACATCATTTTCAGTTCTTACTCAGTGGATGACGGTCGCAAGGTTTAGCTTTAAAAACTAAAGTAAACTATATGTAAACCATAGTTTTAGCAAAGCTATGAAAGAAAAGACACCCAAGGATTACATTTACCTCACCCATGGAACTTTCTGCATGTATGAGCTTGTTGAGTACGACACCTGCATTAAGAGCAGAGGGAAGTACTTCCCAGATATGTATTTGCATTTAGTCAATAACATGGAAAAACATAAAAAGGTAGGACAAGCTGCCCATTTAGAAAGCAGTGGGGGTAGAGATACAAAGAGAGCGGTGTCAGTTTACTGCTCTCTAAACATGATCAGAGGTCATTGATTGATTTGCAAGTACTACAAAAGGTCCTTTGTTCTTCCAGCGATGCCATAAAAGTACTTTTGGCTCTGAAGTACCTTTAAAAGGTTAAAAACATTCACAGGATGTACACATTCTACACCAATTTAAGGGTTCTTCCTCCAACTTTTACATTATATGGATGTTCTTCACACTCATTTACAAAAGTTTCCTAAAGAACCATCCATTGAAAGGCTGATTAGGGGAACCAGAGGTACTCCTTATACACTCTCAGAAAAAGGTCTGAAACGTTCATTGGCACTGGGGTGGCAGCCTCAAGGGTACATCTCAGTACCTTTAGTCAGGGAATATTATTGCACCATAATCCACTGAAATTATATTTCCTAAATTGTATCGACTCCACACAACCCATCTCATCTCCAGACTTATGTTTTAGAACATTAGATTATGAAAAGGTACAAATATGTACTTTTCCCACTGTGGGGGAAAAAATTGTGTTGCCAATTGGACCTTAAACCACTGTAGTATCTTTGTGGGAACATTTACATTATTCGTACCTTGAATGAAAAACTTACCTGCACAGCATGGCACTGTGCAAAGAAGCCTTATCAGTGCTTTTATTTTTAGGAGTAAAGGACTTGGATTTAGAGGAATCGAGTCCAATATTTCAGACAGCAACTGGTTTGATACTCATAGCACTTTAAAAGGCTTATATGAAAATGAGACATTTGCAACATAAACAAAGATGACAATGACCAGCCACAAAATTACGCTGACATCGCTTAACTCATTTTGTCTGGATCAAGTTCATAACAAGGAATTCTACTTTTAACACTGCAAAGCTCAGTTGCTGAAATGTAAACGTTCATTCAGAATGGTCTGATGCGAGATGGTGCATGGAAGAAAAACTTGACTGATTTCCTTAGTGGTGGTGATAAGAACCCACACACGAGTTGTCAAATAGGGGTGGACCCAGAATTAAAGTTTTCTTTCTTAAGTATTTTGTCTTATATCAGCCTGCATACAGCAGTTCAGCACGAATAACTGTCGTAAGCACATTTCAGGCCAAAACGTCTTTCAAAACAATCATAAAACAATATCAACACATCAGACAACATATATTGCACATTAACGCTGTGTGATGTAACTTTGAGAAATGTTAAAACTCTTCAAGACGTCTGGCTCCCTATCACCACCACTTCGAATGACTGACTCACTAAGTTTCTCTAGAACAATGCATTTTGCCTCAAAACCACCCTGAATGAATTCTGTCAACATCACTGACAGCATTATGCTGCAATTTGAAAAACTGCTGGAAATCCCCTTTAAGTCAGTCCTCAGTTTTGGTCCCGAGAGACCCCTGCCCTGCATACTCATTTTTACTGCTCCCAACAAATGTTTACTCAGTTAATCAACTACAATTAACAAGAGCTCCTCGAGTGGACGAGTTACAGCAGGAAAATTCTAGTGTGCTGAACAGTGCTACACCAAGACCAGGATGGAGAACCACCATTTAAAAAGGTAACTTACAGCAACCTAGAAAAGTAAGCGAAGACACCAGTAATAGTTAAAAAAAATCTTTTATCAAATGACCATCTTGTTTGCACTTACATATAATACAGCATGACTTAACCGCATTCGTCTTTATACTACTTCCCAAGTGAACCTGGTACGAAGTCCAAACTTAAATGAAACTGTGTGGCAAATACATACAAGAGAGTACAAAAATATAAGTGCAATTTTTTTTTGGTCATATCATTTATGGGAATTAAAATCTTAATCCCCTTAATCTACACATTATACAACTCAGAGTAAGCAACAAGAAAATGTTCTCTGTACAACAAGAGTTCCATGAGATGCTCAACGCCTAAAAAGAAACAAACCATTAGGATTACAAAAATACTTTCCATATAAAAAGTGATCTGGAATGACAAAAGTTATATTTTAAAAAAAAAAGAAAAAAGACGATATAATACACCTAACATCAAAACGATCATAAACTGACCTGAGACTGAATTTACAACAGTCAACACTGATCAATGCCACATTAGATTGAAATGGAATCACAGGTAATTTTATGGAGCATAACAGCCACCACCAAATCACAAAGAAAACTCACAGGGTTTGTATAAGAATGATGCGCAAAGCTGTGGCACTTCAAAGTGGAAAACGGGGTATACTGAGCTCCAAGCATATGTATCAAAAGGGCAGTGAGACAGCTGAACAGCAAACAATAAAACTGTTCAATACAAAACAACCTTTAGCCTACAGTGAACCAAAAAGCTGACCAACAGGAAAGCAAGCTTGTTTTCAGTCAGTGTCCGTCTTATCGTCCCTCAGAAGAAGCCTCTTTCCAGGGATTGGCTGCACGCTTTTAGAAGCACTAGAGGTGACAAACACAGTAACTAATTTAATTTACAAAACAATATGCACTTAGGAGACAAATATGAGGAATTCAGGTATGAAACATGTAGCATCACTTTTAGAACCAAAGCTTAAGCACACAGCAGCTTAGGCACAAAAGGTTTGTACTGTACGGTTTAACCATTTTGCAATATAAAATATTCAAATGTGTATAAATATCAGGATTCAAAAGCCAGTCAAGTTAGTGTTAGTATCAGTATTCATTATCACAAGATACTTAAGGATCAGATATCAGTAGAGAAAAAGTGCTGATCATAACTGGAAAGCACAAAAATTCACCAAGAGAAGCCATTTACCATTTCTGTTTGTACTTGTCCTTTTCTGCAGCCGTCATTGCATCCATCAACTCCAAACTGTCATTTATCTTCTTAAGCATATTATACCTGTCTTTACCTCGGACCTAGCAAACGAAGATGAACAAACAAACAAGAAGTTTTAATGCATTTGTGTAAATTGTTTAAAAATCAAACTTTTACAGTAACACCAAGTCCATAACTGTAAACTGAGGGAAGGGGAGAAAAAAATCCTAGTAGATTTCACAGTCTAGGAAAAGCTGTCATGGATTCTCCACTCACATGCAAAATGAAGATCTCCTCCTCTCCACTGGAATCCATCTTTATCTTTTTACTGCTGGACGATTCTGCATTCAAGGTGGTGGACTTCAAGTCCACAAACGAAGACTCTGAAGTGAGAAAGGTTGGGGAATAAATACATAAATAAATAATACTAAAATGCACCGCTGTTTAAATGAAGACCTAGTTAGTGGAAATTGCATTTCTACCATCTTGATGGACTGATCATCAATTGTTTTAAAACACTACTTCTTTAACATATGACTCTGGTAAGTTTAGCACTTGTGCAGCCATGCAACATCCTCTGAAAATTCTGCACTTCACCAAATGGGAATATTCACCTAAATTTCACATATTTTACACCAAGTGCTTTCACACCAAGTAACAAGTGTTCAATCCTCAATAATTTGAGTGCTTCAAAAGGAAGGGAATCTATTTATAGTAAGCCAATGGAATAGAATGTGTATATTATTGAAGAGGTTTAACCATTCACAATTAAATGTGTGTGTAATTTGGGGGGTTGGACTACACAACTGCCTCAAAATGTGGTGAGTTGTTAAGTAATCTCAATTAGACATTGTTCTGACAGTGTATGACACACTCATCTATAAAAGCAGGCTAAAGAGACAAAAACAGGCTTTAAGAAGGGTCCTAACATTCACCAATAACTTCCAAAGCTTTTTCTTAAATTTGTTCTCAAGAAAGATCCTAGGTAAAACTTTACGTCAGATTCATAACGGGTTCTTAACTGCGAAGCTGTTCACACCTTTGTGCTTGAGTGTGTGTAGATTCTGTTCTAACCTAAAAACAGGTGGTAAAAACTGCTGTAGCTTTGCAGAGATGGCTTATTTTATGCCTCATTAGAGCCAACTGTGATCTCTACATGAAATGTAAACATTTTTGTCCTTGGTGTCCCCTCGTACATTAGGTGTAGGTATACTGCAGCCTTTACCTTAATAGTTAATACATATATTCTAAATTCCAGTGAAAGTATCCATATGATATGATGCACAAAATGAAACACAGACACAAATTAAATATCCTAGGAGCATCGTTAGCTTAGCTATACCCATTCTCAGTCATGTTCAGTTACGTTGTTGACTTCTTGCCCCTTATTGTCTCTTACTTCTTTTAGTTCCTGAAGCAGTCTTTACAGTATTTTTCCCAAGGTTCTCTTCTTCCGTCTTGCGGTCTCGCCCAGGGCAGGCACAAACACGGACTTCAAAACAGCGGCGACCCAAAACCTGCCCACTGACAAAAATGAACACACATTCGAGACTTTGATAGACTCTGATAGACACAGAAGGGGAAGGTCAAAGTGATGTAAACTAGGTTAAATCATTTGCACACTACATGATTTCAATTTTGATTTTCTTGTGTAAGGCAATGTTTTTGGAATCTCCAAAAAAACTTTCCCTTGCTCAGTGACAAATCGCTCTCTACGCGCCCATAAGGAGCATGTATAATGTGAGCAGTTCAGAAGCATGTTTTTTTTCCAGTCTGTGAGCGGTCACAGATCCTCCATGATATTTTGAAGCATGTCTGAAACTTGGTGAGAACAAATAAGAACAGCAAGTTCAGAGAGATTTTGCTTTTTATTTATACCACAGTGGTTTTAGATTCTAACACACCAGTTTAGCCTCTACTGCTGTAATATAGGTAAACAGAAGACGACCTATGGGTTTTGTAAGTGAAACAGCTGTCTATGGTTTTGCCCTCTCAGAGATCCACAAAACAACAGGTTGCAAGCACTTTATGGTCAAACGGTGCAGCAAATTCTAGGACACTGGAACTCATTTAGTGTCTGCTAGGCATTACAAACAGAAGGAAAGAGGACAAATAAGGAATGGGGGGAGGAGATCAGTGACAGTGAAGGATGTGAAGAAATGACACTCACTCGTGTGTCTCCAAAGTCATGATGGTAAGAATGGGCCTGCGATTCATTCCCCCCATACAGCTGCTGTTGCACATATAGTTCAGCAGTACCGTGGTGCCCTCTGATCCCAGCTGCAGGCAGAGGGAGAGCAGGAGAAAGAAAGGATGGATAAAAATAACTTCACATCTGTAGAAACAACATATTTAAAAGTAGAGAAAACCCACAACTAACTATTCTTTGTATTTGGAATATACAGCAACTCCAAAAAATATCTGGACAACTTTGAACTACACCGGTTACTGTATAAAAATGTTTAACAAAATGAAAAAAAATTCATAGAAATTTTTTTTTAAAAAGCACAACATTAAACCGATGGTTAATTTTTGGTATGAAGAATTTCAGCCAGACTGTGTATTGTGCAGGACAGAGAGGTCTAGGGTTGTTTATTTTACAGGAGTGACCTAGCTTGACACTAGAGATGCTGGAATAATGAACTACCTGAGGGGACTCATAAGGTACTGCAACACTCTGCCTCTTGGTCCTAGAGTCCTCTAAATATTGAGCCCTCTGGCTGCCTTCAACGCGGATTAGATGGCTGCGATGAGCAACACCTGTGAAAGTAAGAGAAATTTACTTCATCAAGGAGTTCATAAAACCATTTTAAAAGTCTTGATATTTCACATTCATCAAATTGAGTCAGAGCTGCTACATTTTACTCGGTGTTCATCAGAGTAAAGTAAGTACAATTTATTTGTGGTACATCCAGGCTATAACAAATATGTAACCTACTTATAAGTACATGTAAATGTACTTATAAGCTAGATGAGAGAAAAAAAAATGAAAATTCTCAAAAGCAAACGTTTATGAATATCCAGCACTTGTCATTCAGAATGAGAAAAAAAATAAATACTGTTCTAAAAAGTGTTCCATGGGTAAAAACTACTTTCTAGTTGTCTAGGTAAATGACCCACACAAAAGTATATGCACATAGATGTCTAGTTCCTCTGAATACTGAACTGAAATTCTTTACACTCCTACTACCTTCGTTATTCTCTGCAATGTTTTGATGATGAGGGCAGCGCAGCACAACCTCAGAGACATGTTCGGGTTTCTTGTAGATAGCCATGGCCCTCAGGACAGCTCCCTGAGGAGGTTCTTTCTCCACCATCACGTCAACTGGACAAGTCTTAGCCAGCTGGCAGTACAGTTTGTTCAGCTGAGTAGAATACTGTAGGGTTGGACAAGTGAAAGTTGATTAGTGAGTAGCTGTGGAGAAAACTACATTGTGATGTCACTTACCTCCCATTAAATGGGACTAAACAAGACTTTTGTTGAAGGTTTCAAATTAAACAAGTTTACTTAATGACGTTAATCATAAATTCTTATTTCCTTCCCAGATTCCCAAGTTTTATATATCTGATGATACAACCCACTGTGAACAGCAGACCTGTGGACTTTTTGTCACTGATGAATGTTTGGTAGACCAATCTTTACTTTTTCAAGCTGGTCCAAACTGTTCATTTTGATGAATCAGTTTTAGTGCTGTAGCTCTGATCTGAACTCTATATTCAGCAGCCAAAATTCTACATTTAAAATGCTTTTTTAAATGTAAGTTTTAAATGAAAGATGTACCACAAACACTGCTGAAGCTTCAAGACATGAGATTCACTCCCCAGCTCATATTCATAAATTACACTGTAAAAACAGCCTGTTTTGAATTTACTGTTTGTGAGGTCACAAGGACCAACTCATTTGTATGCATTTGCCTACAGCAGTTTATAAGAAGTGTTTCAGCCATGACTGCTATTTGAACAATGTACAATACAATGCAGCCAATCAAAACAGAGATCATACACATATTCGTCTTAAAGGCACTGTGACAAACGTCACATAATTCATAAGTCATAATTCAAGGGGGGGCTGGAAAATGGTAATGGAATGAATGACTGTTTCTGGTACACAAACCCAATGTTATAAAATGATGAAAATATTCAAATCTAAGCAAAATGGAAGATAAGGGTCCTTTAAATCATGTGCTTTTTAGTGCTTTAAGTCTTTTCACCTTTAATGCAGACTCTTAAGGGCAAGGTCATGCACTTCATCTTTAGCACTGAATTTGGCATAATCTGTTTATTTCCTAACTTACTGTGGAGATAGCAGATTTGGCTGTGCTGGATTGGTTGAAGCGGAGCCGGAAGGCATATTCTCCAGGATAGTCGTTGGTGGATGGCACCACTGCCGCTGGAGGGGGCATACTGTCTGAAGATGGCGAAATCTCAGCAGATAAAGCAGCACTCTCAGCGATTTCTGCAAGCTCCAGCTCAAAGCTCTCAGTGAAGGTGCCATTGGGCAAAGCCTAACAAGATGGGTGGACAGTTAGTATTCAACATAGAAATTTAGAAACAGAAAGGAATGTATTATAATTGATGACGCACTGGGTATAATTGACAAGTTAACCTCGGTCACTAAACCTTGAAAAAAATTGGCTAGGTCATAGAAACAGGGCTGCTCAAGGTGTTGCTCAGTGTTGGCACACTGGCTTTACATACTTTAAAAGTAGCTGGCTTGCTTTATGGCTTTTGCCATTCTAAAATACCTGCAACCAAATGGCATTTTAGTCAAACCACCAGCTAATGTTATTTGCTCAGAAAGTTACAGACTGAAGTTGCTGGGGTTCATGGTAAGATGTGGAATGGAAGATGGATTGGTGATGTGTCTAACATTATGTTACGGAGTACTCATGGTCCAGTAAAGGCTACGGACTGAAATCTGGAGAGGTAAGTGGATCGGTCCTGTCTGTCTGATATCTGATGATTGAATGACATCAGTATGGGATACTGTTACAGGATTGGACCCTTTGGACCTAATCTTAAAAACAACCCCATGTGACAAGGAAGGAGGCAGCAGCTCATATTTTAACAACTATTTCCACACCAAAATTAATACTGTTTATATATTAGTATTATTTATACTTGTATACTCCATTATTATAGACAGGTTGAAGACAACTCACAGCAGTGAGCCAGGCATCACTGTCAGCTCTCGGCAGTTCTGCGATTAGGTGATTGAATCCCCTGAATGGAAACAACAAACATTCATACACATTTCAGACAGATTTGTAATGCTAAGTTACAAGAGTATGTGTAAGAGACTTTTTGGTCACAAGTTCCCATACATTTCCAAACACACTAATGCCCAGAAAATCATTCACTGCCAAACACACCCATCCATTCAGCGTTTGCTGAAAACCTAAAGCTGCTGCTGGTATAAACATGCAAAATCTCACCCTATTTATAGTATGGAAGGTAACTTTATCATCAACTTCCTCAAAACAACCTACTTTTGACTTTCACTGCACTTTATTTATTCTTGAAATAAATAAACTTTGTTTGGAAACATGCAAGATAATTTAGCATGGATTAGCAACCCTTTCCGCCATATATTATACACCGGAAAAAAAATGACAAAGTCTGGCACTAATTTAATCTGCATGCACTGTGCTATGGTTCTTATTTGATAAGATACAGAAAAACCTTAAGCTGAAGTTCTGTACTGTTCTTTCATTCTTTCCACCAGTTTGAACAATACATCAGCATTTTAACTCACATGTCTGAGCCTATGTCACACCACAGCTGCTCAAAGGTGCCCTGACTCATGGGCAGCGCTGCACTCCCCAGGTCACTCATGGCTGCTAGCCAGCGGGTTCAGCACCTGCACAGTGAAAACAGGTAGGCGACGGGGGCTGGGGGAGGGGAGGCATTGCAGAAAAGTGATTGTTAGAAAAGCATGTAATAAACTGACTGCCTACAAGAGTAAAGAAAAGGTACTTGGTTTGCTAGGAGATATTTTTCCTGGTTGTCTTCATGGAGGTCTAACTGGTAAATTATAATAGACTGAAAAATAGACTGGAATTATTTCACGCTCGTCTGTGAGTGCTCAGTGTCTACCCTTTGCCTTTATTACAGCTTCTATATTTAAGAAACCTGCAGGGGGATTTTTCTACACCTCCAAAGTTCAGTCATAGACATTTGTTGCACTTTCAACTTCTTATGATCCAAGTAATCCCAAACACATTCAGTGATGCTGAGGTCTCGACTCCTGGGTAGTCAAACGAGAGTTTGGGATGTCTAACAGGTCTTTTCTTAAAAGTTCCAATTTCTCATTATATTTTAATAGTTTTTTTTAACTCATTTTCATTTGCAAGTGCGTTACCCGCCACAGTCACTTGGAGTGTTATTTGCAAAGAGCTTCAGTTGGTTTTGAAACAATTCAAAATACCTAAATAAACTGTAAATGAATAATAAGTGCCCTTTCAGGAAAAATGCTTTCTGTCTGGTTAACCTTTACAATATGGTAAACAGTTCACTTTAGTGTCATTTTAAGAGAAGCAGAACTAACTTTTCAATCAAAACAAGCTATATAACATTTATTTGACAGATGTATGCATAAAATGCACTGGTCACTTTACTAGGTACACATGCCTTATATCTAGACTCAATGTCTATTTTATCAGCTTCACTTACCACTTAAGTTCTATGATTACAGACTAGCTTGTCTATTTCTTTGCCCAATCTGCCAGCCCTCCTTTACCTCAATCATCAACAGTCAGGACCCCCACAGAAGCACCAGAGAGCAGGCATTATTTGGGTGGTGGATTGTTCTCGGTACCGCAGGGACACTGACATGATAATGATGTGCTAGTGTGTGTGTGCTGCACAGAGTGGAACGTACAGGCCGTGATAAATACTGGCAAAAAGCATGCAGAGAAGCAGGTTGACTACAATCTGTAACTGCAAAGCTGCTAAGCGCACCTATTTTAAATTGAACTGATAAACTGAAGAGTACATACAACACAGGTGTACCTAATAAAGTCAGCTCCACTAACTCCTCTCTACTGTTTCCCATGCATGCAGTTCTCAATTCTGCCATCTTCTAGTCGTTCATCAGTGGTCCGTTTTCGAATACACGGTCATTGTCGTCTGGATACTGTTGTTTGATGGATCATTTTGAACAAATGAACTAACTCAACATGTGCAGCAGCTTTCTTTTTGGACCAGTCTTATTCCACAAAATGTCTGAATAATTCAGCACTTACGATGTAAACTCAGTGAAACGGTGCAGCATAAAGGAACTTGCAACCTTACAGACTTCCTTACAATAGAGGTGAGAGGAACCACAGGTCTTGATAGTTTTAAGGACCCTATTATCTTTGGGGGCAATCTGATCCCCTTCAACGTCTCTAAACAAATTACTGACATCCAGTTTTTGCTTCATATTTAATGGGTTTTCCCCCTTAATTAATGGGGACAACTGGGTAAATATAAACTTAACATGTGTTTTCGATGTGTTGTACACATGCATGCTCTCTGGGGTCAGTTTGACCTCAGGCTGTTCACCTGCATAAAACAGAGATCAACATTTGATACACATTTGTCTGGGTTGCTTTGGACGATACTGACGTCACTATAACAAGCAACTGTGTAATCCACAAAAACGCTCTGCTCTGGCAAAAACAAAGAAGTAAGTTTTCTTTGGGGATTATTTTGCCTGGTAACGCCTGCATGTCTCTGTCCTCCATGAATGTGTTTTTTAAAAATGCATTTCCATCTTCTTACAGCCATCAGAACAACGCCTCAGGCGTCAGGAAACAGATCTGTATTTATGTAATAGCTTTATGCGAGGCACCTAGGTTAGCTTTTAGGGCCATTAAACTCTCCAGACGTCTGGTTCCCATCACCACCACTTACGAATAATTCTGACAGGGCACGTTTCTCTTGAACTGAGCATTTCCCCATCAAACCACTCTGAATGAGTGTGTGTGCATTTTAACCTAACTGTGTGGAAACGTTTAAAACGGGTGGGATTCCCCTTTAACTGAAACTTCAACTAGGAATCCGCACGACCCTAGCAGCACTAGCCACTCAGAAATCACGAGCTGATTAACATTATCAGCGCAAAACTGAACATAATCTAAAACCGCAGAGCTACGATACGTTTAGGAAACGCGGTGATTGTTAATGAGCCCGGCGCCGCTGCAGCTGCACGGCTCTTCTCCTTTGTTTTGGTCTCAGGCCCAGCCTGACTGTCTCACAGGCCGCTCGGTAACAAAGACGGCTCTGTCACCGCAGCTGCCCGCTAGACTGACTGATAAACAGCGAAATTTTGAACCCTGTCCATTTATGAAACAACAAAACGCTTGTTTGATCATTTGCCTGTGATTTTCCAAACGGCTCACCAACTTTCCTTTTCTCCCCACTTCCTAACTACTTAGCCGACTGGTAGGGATCTGAAACGAACCCAGACTGTTCAGTTACCTCGCCTCCCGCTGACCTCTGTTCTCCAGCAGCCCGAACCTTCAGCTCAGCCTTCTGTGTTTCGCTGAAATGAACTGAGAAACTTCACTTTAGTGAGACTTTAAGACGTGTTTTCGTCGTCTGTGTGGATTAGCATTAAACCCTCCGCCACGGCGTGCTCAGGCCACAGGAGGTGATTCCCGCGGTGGGAGGCGCTTCGTCAGGCGGGATTTAAGAGGACCAATCAGCGGCCTCGCTCCGACAACTGTGGGTGTGGCAAACTCAGAACTCTTGTTCTTCTCTTCTGTCTTTACACCTCGCCAGTGATTCGGTGAGACGACGTCCAGTTCTGTTAACAAGCTTATGTCCAACAACTAAATGCATTATTATAGTATATTATAATATATTATAATTAATATATTATAATTATATATTATAATATATTATTATATTGCTTAAGCAATGCGCAACTATACTGTTATCTAATTTATATTCTTCTTCTTCTTTTTATTATTATTATTCCGCTGTTTCTTTGCCGCGTAACTAGTCCCGCAGTTTTCGAGATATCGACGCCGTTCCAACTCCAGATTGTCCGGCCCGGTTGAGTGATGCCTGCTTGTATACAGCTCTTTGATGGGATGCACGGATTCCGAACAGCGGCCCAAAATGTGGGAATTTTTGTCCCATTGAAAATGAATGGGGAAGCTGTTGGCAGACTGCCAGACATGATGTCACAATGGCCCCCTCTCTCACACAACACCTACAATCCACGCATGGAACTCAATGTCTCACCAACTCCCAGCCTGATTCTCAGCAGCTCTGTTAAGGGTTAACTGCTTTTAAGGTGGAACTGCACCAAGATAGCACATAATTTTAAGGTGGAACGTCTATTTAAGGTGGAACTAGCATAACAATAAATTTAAGGTGGAACTTCAATTAACATAGCACTATATTTAAGGTGGAACGGTTATTAACATAATATGCACTAAATATGGCACAGTGTTTAAGGTGGAACCTTTTTAAGGAGGCGCAGAATTTAGGGTGGAACGTTAATGAACATAGAAACAAAATTAAGGTGGCACAGAATTTAAGGTGGAACTTGAAATGACGTTCTGAATTTAAGGTGGCAGTGTTTAAGGTGGAACCTTTTTAAGGAGGCACAGATTTTAAGATGGAACTTTTTGTGAGGTGGCAGAGAACTTAAGGTGGAACTTGAAATAACATTGCACTAAATTTAAGGTGGCAGTGTTTAAGGTGGAACCTTTTTAAGGAGGCAAAGAACTTAAGGTGGAACTTCACTTAACATAGCAATAAAATTAAGGTGGCACAGATCTTATGGCATAGCTTCTTTAAAGGTGGCACAGACTTTAAGGTGGAACTGCAATTAACCTAGCACCAAATTTAAGGTGGAACTTCAATTAACATAGCGCAAAATTAAAGGAGGCACACAATTTAAGGTGGAATTTCAATTAACATAGCGCAATGTTTAAGGTGGAACGGTTATTAACATGTCACTCATGTTAATGTGAAACCTCAATTACCATAGCAAAAAATTTAAGGTGGAACTGCTATTAACATAGGACTAAATATGGCAGAGTTTTTAAGGTGGAACCTTTTTAAGGAGGCACAGTACTTAAGGTGGAACTTCAGTTCACATAACACAAAATTAAAGTAGGCACAGAATTTAAGGTGGAATGTTAATTAACATAGAAATAAATTAAGGTGGCACAGAACTTAAGGTGGAACTTGAAATAACATTGCACTAAATTTAAGGTGGCAGTGTTTAAGGTGGAAACTTTTTAAGGAGGCACAGTACTTAAGGTGGAACTTCAGTTAACACAGCACAAAATTAAAGTAGGCACAGAATTTAAGGTGGAACGTTAATTAACATAGAAAAAAAATTAAGGTGGCACAGGACTTAAGGTGGAACTGCCATTAACCTAGCACTACATTTAAGGTGGCACAGAATTTAGAACTTTCTTTAAGCTAGCACTAAATTTAAGGTAGAACTTCAGTTAACATAGCACAAAATTAAAGGAGGCACACAATTTAAGGTGGAACTGTAATTAACATAGCAATGAAATTAAAGTGGCACAGACCGTACGGTGGAACTGACATCGAAATTACTAAATTTCATGTGGCGCATTGTTTAAGGTGGAACCTTTTTAAGGAGGCACAGACCTTAAGGTCAAACTTTTTATGAGATGCCAGAGAGCTTAAGGTGGAACTTGAAATAACATAGCACTAAATTTAAGGTGGAACTACAGTTAACATAGCACAAACTTAGAGGAGGCAGATTAATGTACATGTACTCATTCAGCGCAGGTCCACAAGATTAAAATCCACTGTGTTACTGACCCGCACTCTTCCATATGAAGTTTTTTTTTCATCCCTCGTTCCTTGTATCGACTTCCATAGTACCCGCTGCGCAACTATCCTGCATTTCCTTCAGGAAAGGCAAATTTCTAGTTATTATTATTATTATTATTATTAATATTATTATTATTAATAATCTTGATCTGGTTCATCAAAACTGATGTATTGAACGAATATCTAATAGCACCCACTACATTTTGAACTTACATTTTTCAAGTAATGTGTGGTTTTCATACTATTCACAATCCAATTTGGATTTCTTACAAAAAATTAGCAGTGCCATGTGACAAAAACACCAGATTTAACAGGATACATTTTATTTTTATTTTAAATGATAAAAATGGCTCATCGCGGTTTGATAGGTCTGAAAATGCAGAGTTGTATTAAATTTGCAAGCTCAGTTTACGAGTAATTAAAGGTCACGAATCAAAGAAATCATTTTAGAACAGTGAGCAATTAATTTGTAATACTTAATCTGTAACTGGATCAAAATAATCACTTATTTTAACAGAAGTTGCTTTGACACATTTGAGAGAGCATATAACACATGAAAAAAAAACAAGAATATAACTCACAATTTTGAGATACTAAGTCAAATTTCAACATACTACTGCCAGAAATGAGAAAAGAGAGTGAGAAAAATCTGTTGCTGAAAGTTTGGGCAGCTCTAGTTAAATGACATGTTCTGTTGATTGATTGATTGATTTTTTTTCTGTTGAAGTGAAAAGAAGTTCTGCATGGAACAAACTTAAACATGCCATATTTCAGAGAACGTGAATGCACATTTATGTATTTGCTGAATTTGATATATTTAAAAACAAAAGCAAATGTGCATAAGTTTGGGCACCCTTCCGGTCAGTGCTTAGTAAGACTGCCTTTGGCTGAAATCACAGATTCTTGTAGCGAGTGAACAGTCTTTCTGTTCTGGATTTAACATTCTAGTCCGGGGATGATGAAGGCTGTTTCAAAACTTCAATCTTAGTCTTAACTTTAAAAGTTTCTGAGGCAGTCCATTAGGGCCATAATATCGATTGGTCAAGTCAACTTCGTTTCAGCTGGGCTAAATATAACATGAGATTAGGCACAGTGAGGGACGTCGCTATTTCTACTCTCTAATGGATTCAGCATTCAAACTGTTCAAACATAACAAGCCAAGACAGCTAGCCGGCTACAGAGAGAGAGAGAGAGAGAGAGAGTGAGAGTGAGAGAGAGAGAGAGAGAGAGAGAGAGAGAGAGAGAGAGAATGTGTCATTTAATTTAAATGTTGTTCCTAATATGCTACAGTGAGATACTTTATGACCTTATGAGGTGAAACTGAAAAACATGTATGCAAATTTTAAAACTATTATCCAGCCTATAAGAATGACAAACACTGCATGGGAGATGCTTTAAAGCAGTCTGAATCAGGTTGGCAGATGAATCAGATCAGTAGATGATTCTAATTCAAAAGATCTAATTCAAATTATAATTCGTTCACGACTCAGACACGGCTAAATTGATTTTCATTGCAGAGGCACAGTTTGATGAATGCAGAGTGAATTGAATGAATACACAAATACCTTATACTGTAGGTCTGCTGCATTAATGTATGAGGAGCTCATGGGCAGTAAAACTTATATATATAGGCCTTTATATCATAGCTCCTGTTCCAGGGATCTTTGTAGCAGCACCTCTGCTTCAATGCTTGTGCATTCAGTGTTGTAGAGCATTGTTTGTAATGCCAGATTACATTGACTGAGAAAATGACTACAGCATTAACATGTCAATAACTTTTGTGGTCAAAGAGAAAAACAGCAGGAGCTGGTATCACAATGTTGCTACAGTGTTTATTGTGTGAGTGTTTACAATTTAGACTACAGAGGCCTCCTGGCTTACTTTTTCAGTCATTACAAAACCAAGCAAGTAATACAATCTATGCCCCCAACAGGCTTTAAACACTTACGTGGACATACAGTGAGAGTAGGCATCGACCTAGTGCAAGTATCAGAGCTTCTCTAGGCAACTTCCAATACATCTAAATAGCTTTCCAGGACTTAGGATTGAACACTGTGCTCTGGTCCAAGCAGACTGAGCCATGTCAACAACCACAAACCAGACATCATGGCATGAATAGCCCACATGGAAGCTCTTTAATGAACCCAATATACTACAGCATAATGTGCAGGAAGGTCAGCCAAGCAAGAGGATCAGAAATTTACATTTACTGCCACAGGAGGTCAGACTGTTTCCTCATGCAGAGAGCAGCTTTCGGGAACAGGGCTTTTTCCTCTTGTACCAGAGTTCTCCAGTAAGTCACACAAAAAATGAACAGACTAACAGCTTTACACATAAAATGAACACCAAAATATTTTGTGTTAATACTTGATCTGATGTCCACTATGTTGCTTTCAATGTTGTAATTGTTTGTAAAATAATCAATTTGCCAATGATGTCCACTATAAAGCTTAACAGCTTTAGTTATAAAATTAACTGTAATACAGACTGCATTGAAGAGGCACTTCAGGATATTTAATATTATACTTTTTTCATGCTGGGCTGCATTCTGTAGTGCAGTGTTGCATCTTTTGGCCTCATTTCATTGATGAATTTCAAGATTTCGTTTTCTTTTGTCCGTCAGTGCTGTCTCACTTACAACCCAGAACGCATTATGCAAATAAGTTATAAAACTGGGAATTCCCCCGCAGAGATAAAGAAATCCACTGATGTATCAGGGAAAAGAAGCTAAAAATACAGATGTGATATTTAGCTTCCTTGCAGTTATACTAGCTATCTGGGTTCCTTCTGCAGTAGCTTGCTAGAGGAGGAAAAATGTATTTATCATGTACCCACCTCAAAGCGCTTGCAATTTTTCACAAGTTCCTCCCACGTTCAAGATGCATCATTAGAATGGGGAGCTTGCTGGTCTTCAAACAGTAAAAAAGACTCTTTCAAAGTTATTGCTCCACCATAGGAGGTGAACAGGCATGTTTACAACTGCTGTTGTGATATTTTTCATTTTGTTCAGTGCTCCTTTAATAGTGTATTTAGATCTGATGTTCATTATGTTGATGACTTGCTTAATCTTAGTATTATAACTCTGTGCACTGTATTATGCAAAGCGATGTATAAGTACTCAGGTACCATAAATAAGCTTTAAACAGGCGTGATGTATAAAGTGACCATTGAATGTGAGTGTTCTCTTTGACTTAATATTTCTGAAAATATTTCCATCACCTGACCAAAGCAGTCAGCTGTTCGACCAGCCGTCACATACCCTCCCTGATTATGTGCGAGTGGGCGTGTGACTAAAAGTGTAAATGAATAAGAAGCGAGTGAGATTTTGTCTCCTTGACCTTTTGACCTTTGACTTTGCTACGCTTTATTTATCTTCAGCATTTCTTAGATCTTTTTTTTTTCCATTGTTGCGCCCGAGTTCCCCATTACTGATGTGGCCAAGCAGCAGTAGGCCCATGGGCGGCATTGAGTTTCTCTGGGTTTAGAGTGCGTGAAGCACACATGACGCTGGCTGGGGCCTCACTTCAGCTGACTGGTGTCAGGTTCATCTGCTCCTTCAAAAACCGGACACATCACAGGATCACAGAGGGAGGAGGTCGGGGACAAGGGACAGAGAAAAAGAAGACTGACAGCAAAAAAGGGTGGCATATAAGGGGGGTGTGTCGTGGGTGGTAATGGGGGTGACATTGACAAGACTAGCCCAGCCATTTTAACACTGTGTTTCTGGCGAACCTCCAGGACCCACATTTATGGATCTCATCTCCCTACACCACCCCCCATGTTCTCAGGCACAGTGGTATGGCCCACAATTGAGGAGCACCTGTTGTGTGGGAAGGATTAATCTTCTTTTTATGTGGAAATGGGGTGAGTTGTAAGGGGGCTGGGGTTGGCTCAGTGTATGACCCCTTTGGCATGTGTTCTAAAATAGTAAGGGATTTAAAAGTGATGAAAAGATAAACAATAGCAAGCCGGTCAGCACAGTCAAATCCCATTGGCTCTAAGTCCTAACTACATGGGGTGGGGGAGACTCTTATCCTCCCATGCGGTTTGACCCAAACTTCTAAACCTAGCTCACCTTTCTATTTTAGAGTCCGTACAACAACTGCACTGACAAAGCCAAACTTGCTTGGTCCTTCATACATACTCCTAAGTTTCAATTAAGTTACATTTATGTTTTTATATATATATATATATACATACACACACACACATACAAACATATACATACAAACACACACATATATATATATATATATATATATATATATAAATAAGTTTGCCTTGGCTTAAAAGTGTCCAAGGACTTGAGAAAGATTGAATTTCTACATCGCGCAGTGTTCAGCTCGCGCTCCGCTCGAATCGGCACTGCTGGAGCGCGAGCTCTTCCTGCATGTGCACACAGTGCACCTTCACTCCCGCAGCCAATGACGCTTAAGGTCAGCACAGATTCTTCAGGAACGAGGTCCGGAGAGCACCACCACTACCAGCGTTTGCCACAGGATGCGCCCCCCACCCCTCCTACCTTACTCATACCACACCACCACCCCTCCTCACTCACTGCACCGCGAGGAACGCGCTGCTGCTGTCGCTCTGTCCCGTGTGGACGGACGTTAGACGGTACTCTTTCAGTCACGTGCCAACGTGTTGATATTGCACCCGAGGAACAGCGCCGTGAGCCTGAACCCGCTCTCACTACGTTAAACGCTGGAGACTTGATTTATAAGTGACAGACTGATATCACTGATAAATCCGCGTGGAGTAACTTCTATTTTCCACTGACCCAAGTGGACCGTGTGTGTGTGTGTGTGTGTGTGTGTGTGAGTGAGTGTGTGAGAGAGTGAGTGTGTGTGGAGAAGTGACCTCCAGAGAGCAAGAAAGAGCGAGCAGGACAGAACTGAATCTCTTGGCGTCCAAATCATGCCGGCTGGATTTCAACAACTTGGAGGAGAGGTAATGTATATTACACGGCTAGTCTGCTGTACAGTAAACCTAACATACACATTACGCTGCTAATCTGTATTTAGTGGAGAGATGATATACATATTATGCTACTTGCCTGCTTTAAAGGTACCGATGACATTTCAGTGTATTTGGCTTTGTAGTTGTAATTATTAAATATATTATTAAGGTAACATAGGGTCTCAGAGAAAAGGTAATACAGATATTACTCTGCCAGCGTGACGTTAATGGAGACTTAATATAGATATTCTGTTGCTTATCTGTTTTAGAATAACAGTAATGCAAACATTACACAGCTACTTTGTCCTTGTAGCAGTTAATGATATTTCAGCGCCAGTAAATAGTTGAGGAGAAGTATTATAGATACTGCACTGCTAGTCAGGCTTTGGTGGAGAGCTAGTTATTACAATGTTAGTTTTAGAGGGGAGTCAAGTTAACAGTGCTGCTTTGTCCTTGAAGAAGTAGTGTAGGTAGTACACTGCCAGTCAATCTTTGGTGGAGAGGTAATATAGATATTACAGTGCTAGCCTGTCGTAGAGTGAAGGTAATTAAAGTGCCAGGTGGTCTGTTTTAGTGTGAAAATATAATAATGTGCTGTTACTTTGTCCTTTGGAGAGTTCATTTCTTTAGACTGCTAAGCTGTGTAATGCAGATAATGCAGACACACTATAGGTCCAATAGAAGAGTTCATTCTAGTTTGACATAGCATTGGGTGCTGTCAGTCTGTGAAAATAGTCAGAACGTGTTCTGTTGTTTCTGTTGCTCATTGGCTCACCGCCCTGTCAGGAGGTGTGTTCACTGCAGACCAAGAGGAGTTCTTTCTGGACAGCTCGGGACAATTAGAACGCATGGCATTATTGTCATGTAATAAGCCATTTTTAGTCCTTTCAAGCAAAGCAAGCAGATTAAGTGGTTCTTTATTTTCCAGTTTATGTATTCAGCATGGACAGTACCTGTGGAACCTGTAGTGTTGAGACTGTGCTAGCATAGAAAAACTGTGCTGCAGCAATCCTACGCTCTCTACAATGCAGGTAGTTGAAGCTCTGCCTAACTCGGTTACATTTGCTTTAGTGTTACAAGTGTAGCCTGTAAAACTGAAATTGAGATCACTACTTACGTTGTGGTTTAGGTTGTTGAGAAGTGGTGAAGTTGTTGAATTGCACTTGGTGTGATTTGTGTAAAATTAGCAGCTCTTGGTGTGAAACATGTCAGGCCCTTCTTGCACTGAAGAGTGACCTTGACAAGGGGAGCAAACTTACAAGACTGGTCAGGGCTGTTTGGAATTTCATTTAGTAGGTTACTGACCTGCGCAGTGCTGTCATATCTGCATGCCTGCAACAGGTGGTCAGGTGTGGCCAGTAGGTTTATGTATGATGGTTATTAAAAACGATAGATTTTTCAAAAGCATGCTATGGCAGTAGTGAACAGTGGCATTAAGTATATGGAGGAAAAACTTGCTAAATTTGACAGCACACATTTATAAATCAGCTAATAGGTCAATGAGGTCAATGCGAGGCCTGAAACTACCATCGGTTTCCTTGTTAAATGGCACAGTGACCGCTGGACATTGCAGCTAAGCAGGCACTAATGATTTCACGTTCAGAACTCTGTCACATGGGATGAGCTCAGACGCTCTTTAAACATGTCGGAGAGATATTTTGTTAAATGTGACAGAAACACTGCTTTGGCAAATTAAGCCAAAGATCTATCTAGTTCTAAAGCTTTTAATGAAGACTTTTAGACTTTAGGTAATGCTCCCCAAATCTGAAATGCTTATTTTAACTGAAATAGTAAGTATGATAGTATGGACTAGAGATGGGACTGATCTGACACAAGGTATCAGTATCATGCTCATGTTCTTAGGTGTTTATTTCTTCCTGTGGGCTAAGAGAATGTTTGAGTAGCTTGAGTATGATAACCCATTTTCAGAGGGTCGTATTAAGTGAAGTTCTCTAAGTAAAAATAGATCATTTTGAAGTTTAGTACTTTAAAGTTAAACGTTGTATATCATTCCATCTCTGTTCTAGACTTATACAGTACTATACAAAATCAGAGACCATTTAGTTTCTTGTTAAAATGGCCCTTAAGTACAAATTATTTATTTTTTAAGAGATATTTCCGAGGAGATTTGGTATAAAATAATCCACTTTCATAGGGAAGGGACAGTCAAAGGAAAAAGAAGAAAAAGAGAAAAAGAGGAGGAAATCAAGCTCCAGTCTTGCTGAAAAAACCCACAGGTGTTTGTGTCCATCCTTCCACTGTGAGAAGACAACTCAACACTATGAGTGTGAAAGGATGTGAAGCTGTTACTGAGAAAAAGGAAACCGACAAAAAACGAAGAACATTTGCTAATCAGAGGAAGCTGTTGGTGTTCTCAGAACAATGGACTGACCACCCCAGGGTCCAGATCTCAACATCACTGAATGTGTTTGAGATTACTTTGTAAGAGTACAAAATGGAATCAAATTCTAAGACTGAACTTCAGAAGTGTCTAAAAATATCCCAGCAGATTTCTAAAAACTAAAAGCATGGTTCCTAAAAAAAAAAAAAAAAGTGGTAGCTGTAGTAAAGGCAAACCAGGGCTGTCCAGTCTTCTGTGCAAAGGGCCGGTGTGGCAGGAGCAAACTTGATCAGCTGTGTGAAGACTGAGACCAACTGATATAACGAGTAGAGTCAGGTGTGCTCCTGCTTGCATGCTATGAAATCCTGCAGCCACACCAGCACTTTGCAGAGAAGACTGGACAACACTGCGCTACATACTAGACGAATGTATAGTATGTTTAATTGTTTTCTGTGTCAATTTCTGGTTTTATATGTTGTCTGCTTTTTTTCCTGATGCAGAAAAATGAACAACTTGTGCTTCACAGTGGTTTGACTGTGGTCTCTGACTTTTGCACAGTACTGTATGTGGTTTCCAAGTAACAGGACTTCAATTTGCAGTGTCATTGTTTTGGGGTATAATTCCAAAACATAACTAATCCAAGGCTCAACAAAACAAGGTCATATCATAGAAACACACACCGAGTTTAGTCACTAGCAAGCTGGTGTTTTAATTGTCCAGATTCATTCTCATTCGTTATTTTTCAATGGCCTCTATAATCTGTTATGCCTCTGTATGAAGAAGATTATTATTAAAGCCTGATGTCATAACTTTTGCTTGCTTATAATGGATAAGTCTGTGTTAGCAGACACAGATGTCCTGAAGAACTGATGGGTTGGTCAGACCTTCGAAGAAGCTTAGTAGTGTTGCCAGTCCGATAGTGTGCATTAGTGCATTTTAAGATCCACAACGTTGCGTGGCAACAAGGTCTGTTCCCACACTGCCTTCACTCAGTGGAAGGACAGGTGTGGAGGCTCTACTTCAAACTGAGAGTCAGTTGTAATCATCAGCTACCCTTTAGCTTGGAGCAATCCTCCACCAAAACGTCTCTAATTAAGATGTGTTTTTGTTTGTTAATTGTTGGCAGGACATTTACATTCAAATTTGAGGAAATTTTTAATTTAATATATGGACAAACATTTTTAAACTATCTTTTTGCTATCTTTACTTACATCTGAGCATAGAATATATAAGCTGCACTTATATTTTATTGTATTGCACTGTGTTTTGTAGTTTATTTTATTGTATTGCATTGCATTGAATGGCACAGAGTTCTGTGTTCAACTCTGTTCCTTTTTCTCTCTGTATCTACAGTGACTTTTTGTTTCTAGCAGTATCTGAGCTCAGGACTGTCTTTCTCTAGCCTATTGGTAACTAGCAAAGATACTTTCTCTAGATAGACAAATCACTTCTTGTAAGTCGCTCTGGATAAGAGCGTCTGCTAAACGCTGTAAATGTAAATGTAAAAAGGAATGTTTCAACATTAAACAGACCCTTCCCTCAGCTGAAAGAAGGTGACAGCTTTATTATGTGCCAAGTTAAACCTGTAAAAGACAAACCAACAGAAAGGCATGTTTTACAGCCAACCAGCAATACACAGTTCTACTCTGCTACGGCACACATACTAGAGTATGTAGTCTGTCTATCATAGTGCTGCAAACTTTATTGTGTTGCTCAAATCCATTGGAGACAAGACAGATACTAGCCATTCTGTATAGATTCATTTAATACAAACATTCACAGTAAACTCAATAAAGCTGGAAATGTAACAATATTTGAGTACATTGAGATTCACCCCTGTTTAGGACACATCATTTCACTAACATCAGACAGCTAACTAATTCAGCTAGTTGCGGTTATTAGCATCGTCAGCTTTCCACAGCCTTTGAACTGCAGTTGGCTCGCTGGTGTTGGGTGAAAGGCTTCTCGAAATGAACATAGTTTGTTTAGGACCTGTAGTGACATTGATATTATTAAATGTTGTCTATATCAAACCCACATCCATATACCATAAATTCACTCATCATCGATGCCACTTTTCCTCCTCGGTTGGAGCCTATCCTGGCACTCACTGGGCAGAAGACGGGAAACACCCTGGACAGGTTGCGAGTCCATCGCAGGGAATACCATAAATTACTCATGGTTAATTTTAAGAGAGAATTTGTTCTTTGTAGACATTGTATGTGACTTTTCCATGGTCACAGGTTTAAGATTAATAAAAGTATAGGAACCAGAATACATCTTTTTAATCTTCTAAGTATGAATTTAAATTTAGAAAAAGTAGATTTTTTCTGAAATAAAATGTTACTAGATTTCACTCAAGCGATGAAATCAAATAATGTTGGTGTTTATTGCAATTGCATTTTATGTTGCAATAAAGCACGTATATGTGTGGAATCAATCTTACAGTAAGTATGTGTTTGTTGTTGTAAATTTCCTGTTATTAACTCATAATTTTTATAAGCATTTGTGCACAGTTTCTAGGTCAAAATAAACTTCTAAAATAGTCCAGCCACCTTCTTTACGCATAATCGGCTGTGTACTATAGCCAATCTCAAACGTAATGCGTGTTCAGAGCTGCACACACTAGATTGAGAAATTCCCAAACTCTTCCTCTTTTTCTCCTCATATAATGTCCTAACATCTCCTCAAATAATGTGTTTTCTTCTACAGAGAATAACTGGAACTCTTGCACTATCAGTGTTCACAGCGGTGCTGGGCTCCCTTCAGTTTGGATACAATATTGGAGTCATCAATGCCCCTCAAAAGGTAAAGTAACCGATTTAACTGATTTAGTAGAAATGAGAGGTCCAGTATTTCTTTTATTTGTGTTTTTTTTGTTTTTGTTTTAAGGAAGATAAAATATCAGATAAAATGAGAAAAATAGAACAACTGCCCACCCCCTTTACTGCTGTTGCTAGTCAGCATTCATTCATGACCAGCAGACACTTTTGGCATCCATTCACTGGGCCTGAAAATGGCCTGTTACATAGTTTTTGAAACACACATATAACTGGTCAGCAAGAAACAACAGCATCAAATAACACGCTAGCAAAATCCTGAACTGTAACAGACAATTGAAAATCTTTGTTACATATTTGTTCAATTGATGAGATTGGAGCATGTTGGACATTTTAAGTGAAAGCTGAAAGTTTTTAAAGCTTTTTTAAAGTTTTGGGGGCCCAGTATATGATTTGTTTAATTTTTTATTTTATTTTTTTTGTGAAAATATGTTACACATCCTCTCAGGAGTACCCCCTTAACATATTGGGAGAAAAAAGATCAAATTTGGCCTGTGCGGTTGTTATCGTTTTATGTGTTTCCACTACGTTAAACCAGCAAATAAACAGATATTTTGCTTCTAAAATTACAGAAAAATACCATTTTAAGGTGGCTTGCTGTAGTGAATGTGTTATCTTATTTTCACTTAGAAAATCAATAAAAAATATAATCTGACTGGGCATGTTGATATGTGTGCATATGACAATATCTTACCTGCTATGAGAAATGTATTCTACCATTCTGATCCATTTTTAATGTAAGCAATAAAAAAGGAATTGCACGCTTATTGAATTCTGTATTAAGGCATTATTAACTATTGTGCTGTTCATGGAATAATATTTGACCATTATGTTACTTGGAAACCAAAACTACAGTTATTCCCAGCAATAAATTAATTGATGTATCGCACATTATTATATTCTATTTAAGTGCCATTTCATAAAATGGCACTCCACGTTGTGTCCCCTGTGTCCAACCTTTAAACCATGATCAATCACTGAACGCTGGGCCTCCTGCGGCTTATTGTGTTAAACCTTAATGCTGGAAAAATCTCATGAAGTACACCCCACGTGTTTTGTTTTGGAGTATATTTTAGCATCACGCGTGATAACGTAAGAATTAGCCATGACATTTTCCCAGATGCCTCCACCATTACAAACAGCTAATCCACCTGGTATTATTCTATCAACCAAGCTCATGAGCTTCACTCTTGTGCCAGAGCTTCACTACAATCTACTCAGTTCATAAAGCTGAAGACGTTCAATCATTAAGCTTTTAATTCTACTAAAATGTTTTTGAGATAAAGATAGACAAAATGATTAATGCAGATGAAAGCAAAGAAACAGAAAAGAAAGAGGAAACATGAGCTTGTAATTAATGTCAACATTACAGAATGTATGATTGGGGCACCCATCCTGACAGATGCAGCTTTAACAGCTTCAGATATCTACAGACACACTCACACGTCCCATATCATGGAAAGCTCAATTCAATTGTCCTCACTTCTTTGAATTGAGTTTAATGTTGTATATGTAGTATATTATTTGAGTTTCAGAAAATACTCTTCACTCCCTGCTCTATAAATGGAAAATAAACTGCAAAACCAGCCCATTTAAAATAGTTTTTAGTGATGTCACAAAATCCAACATGTTTATATGTATCCACTTGTCAAGCCTACAGCAGTTTATAACCCCACTCACAATACAGGATAGCCATTCGAAATCAGCCTTACAGCCAGTTTAATTGTAGGCCTTTACACACCAAGTGCAATTTTTTCTTGCAGTTTCATGAGTCAATGAATGAATTCAAACACGTGTGTAACTCCATCCTGCTCACCAAATGTACTAAATGGCAAAAATGTCAGAATGGCAACCATTAATAATGAGCAGTTTCAATCAAATTTGTTATCTGAATTTTTAAGCCTATAGGTTACTGCACTCTGGATGCACCAGGAGATGACCAGAGACAATGGTGGCAATCCCAGTATTACTGTACTAAATAAAACCCAGAACATAAATCCATAGTAGGTGATGTGAGACTTGAGATATGCACAGAGAAACGCAGTCAATCTATAGTCTTAAAGATATACAAATTCAAACCATCTGTTTTCACCTCAGCTGTTATTAGTCTAGCCACATGATAGTTCACCTCATACATCCCAGCCCAGAAACATTGAGTCAGATGAATACACTAAATTATGCTCAAAGTTGTATTTCATTAAATCTATAAGAGTGTAATATAAGCCTGAGCTTGATGTTTTTCAAAGCTTTTCTATTACGCTTACTGCGTACCATAGCTATGCCTAGTAATGTCTGCAACTTGGCACCAGAGTCTCTGACCGGAACATAAGACCGCTAACATAAGAACACTGCCCCCTGAAGACTGAGCTGTAGACAGCTGAGCTATATGCCAAAGCTCACATAAACTTTCAGCTGCTGAATGCGGTGGTGAAACCGTTCTCTTAATTTTCCAAAACGCAATGTAGCTGGCTAAATGGTGCTGGTCGCCCATTTTATGAGGCTCTTGTTGGTTTGATTGCATGAGAATGTTTAGCGTATTCTTGTTGTTTACTCGTGTCATGCTTCGTATGTCACGTTCAGTGTACTTTGAGCAGGGCTGTCCACACAGGGCCTGTTGCAGGTTTATCTTCCAGTAATTTACAAATTGTTTGAAGACTGCAACCAAGGCTGTGTTCACACTTAGTATTAACATCCATCTTAAGGGTGAGTAAGATGTACGACTGTTTACACCTGCATTTCCATTTGTCTCCAAAGTGTCTCCAGTGACTATATGTGATTGGATTTTGTGAAAAATGTCATGGTTCATGTCAGTGTTACTAATGTTTAGACTGCATGGACTGCTAATGCAGCCTATTACAATGTTTACACTGCAGAGGTGCTCAAAAGCACCTCCCATGGCGGTTTGAGTGATCATTGTACCCCATTCACATCTGCACTTAGTGTTGCCCACTTATGATCACCCAAGGCTCAAGATAATGTCAGGTATAAACAGGGCCCAACAAATTATACAAATAGAATCATGTGTGTTTGTGCTTGTTTGGAATGAAAAAGCTGGAGCCACACCAGCCTTTTGTGGGTTAAGATTAGGGGACACCCCTGGCCTTAAAAAAGGTTGGAAAATAATGTAAAAACGAAATATTGAGGCCTCAAAGCAAAAAAGCAAATATAAAATGTCGGAAATTAGCCCTTGATTAGCCTTAGATGTATGTACCTTATTAGCAAATAAGCGCAGTATGTATTGAATAATTACACCACTGATGATTTTTGGAGGGGGCACATTTTTTTTATGTTGTTAGCTTATTAAGTTATGTAATCGCATATTAAATAACTGTGCCCTCAAGGGAAAAATTGAGCATCAGTTGATGCTGCCAGCCTACTTTCCACAGGTCACGAAGTTCAGTGCCTGCCTTTGCCTTAACCGCTGCAACTGCGATAAGCACCTAGCAAACTCATGCTGTATGTTTATCTTACCACACCCAAGTGGTACAATGAATGTTACTAATAAAAGGTGAACTAATGTTATCCACTCTTTTTTTTAACACAGAATCTCATAAATCACGTAAATATTGAATGACCTTAACTTATGAACAAAGTTAGGTTTACTGTGACAGTACTGTGTCAAACTGGGAAGGTATTTGAAAGTTTAAAGGATACAACCCATCCACCAGTGATGAGCACACATGCAAATCAATATACAGTACCACTATGCAAATATTGTACACTGCATTAAATGACCCGTGGCCCTGGGGGAGAAGCCTCTTAGAAAATGTGTGTGTGTGCATTAAATGATGACTCAGACTCATTTTTATTTCTCTGAAGGGGTTTAAAGCATATTTCTTTAAAGGCTGGGTTTCTGAACATGAATTAAGCCTATTTTTTAAAATAAATTGTTATAAGGATTCTTTGGAGTAATGGCTTAGAGGACTGACTGTTTTGATTCTTTTAAAGACAATTATGTAAATAAGATGTGAGTATGAAGAACCTTTTTAAGAATCTCTAGATAATGTTAAATACCTGTACCAATGAAATGTTCTCTATAACTAAGAACCATTTAGAAAGCTATATTTGCAGAAGTGAAGAGCTAATCACCTCATAGTCCTTTCTTATAACTCACTCACTCATGTACAGCAGGCTGAAAATTCTCCACAAGGGGGCTATTATCATAAGAACAATGCTCTGTGGGCCTGATGTATTAAGCCCTTACACCAGTTTCAAGTACATATCGCAAGATGACGTACAGCAGAGCAGCTGCTTCTCTGGCATCTGATTATGGGGTAAAGTACAACCTCATTTCCAAAAAAGTTGCGATGCTGTGCAGAATGTAAATAAAAATAGAATGCGAAGGACTGCCGACCTGTCCAGGGTGTATCCTGCCTTCCGCCCGATGACTGCTGGGATAGGCTCCAGCACCCCCCTGCGACCCTGACAGAGAAGCGGCATAAAAAATGAATGGATGGATGGATGCTTGATGATTTCAGCTGCTCAACAGTTCGGGGTCTCCTTTGTCATATTATTTATTTCATAATGTGCCAAATGTTAACAGAGGGTGACAGGTCAGGAATGCAGGCAGGTCAGTTTAGCACCCAGACTCTTTTAATACGGAGCCAAGCTGTAGTAATACATGCAGAATGTGGTTTGTCATTGTTGTGCTTAAATAATCAAGGCCTTCTCTGAAAAAGACATCATCTGGATGAGAGCATATGTTGCCAAAGCATGTATATATTGTTCAGCATTAATAGTGCCTTCAGAGATGCGCACATCACCCATGCCATGTGCACTAACGCACCACTATACCATCATGAATACTGGCTTTTAAACTATACACTGAGTACAAGCTCAGTGGTCTTTGATAGTGTCTATGATTTCCAAAAAGAATTTCAAATGTTGATTTGTCAGACCACAGAACACTTTTCCACTTCCCTCTAGTCCGTTTTAAATGAGCTTAGGCCCAGAGAATGTGGCAGCGATTCTGGATCCTGTTTACAGTTTCCTCTTTGTGTTTTAGAGTTTTAACTTGCACTTGTGGATGCAGTGATGAACTGTGTTCACAGTGGTTTTCAGAAGTGTTTCTGAGCTCATGCAGTGATTTCCACTATAGAGTCATGTCTGTTTTTAATGCAGTGGCATCTGAGGGCCTAAAGATCACAGAGGATCATTTGCAGCAGCCTACACATAGTCAGTGACATTTACAAAGGCAGGTGCAGGAAAAGGCTGCCTGCATCTTGATTTTATTATTGCAGCTACATTAACTGGGACCCAAGTATTATTTCATTCCTTTACATGTTCAGGAATGACAATAAATGAATCTATATCCTAAATTGGACACATTTTTTGTGTGTGCTATGTACGAAACTGCCATATGCGCCTAAACGTGCAATTTAAGGGACATATGCATTATTTATGCATATGCATTTGATGAAGGGTCGTGCAAAAATTTAGCAAAAAGTGGATTGAGATGTTACACATGTGGCTGATTACATATTCCTCTCTCAAGTATTAAGCAATTTGCTGTGGTTGTCCTGCACCTTTTTATACATTTAGGCTTAATCTCGGACTGGGAAACACTGTGCTTCTTTTTTCCTCTGAGAATGATCATCATTCTTCTTTTTGCATTGTGTCTAATTTTCTGTTCCTCTATTTCTTTCTCTCTTTGCACGGTGTCCAACTCTCTCAGATTATTGAAGCAGAGTATAACTCAACATGGACACATCGCTATTCAGAGCCCATTCCCGAGGCCACACTCACCTCTCTCTGGTCTCTCTCGGTGGCCATCTTCTCAATTGGAGGCATGTTCTCTTCTTTCTGCGTGGGAATCATCTCAGAATGGCTTGGCAGGTGAGAGGACAGATGATATGACTGTGTTAATGTACATAATGACTGAGTATGTTTTCACTAATATGAAATACATTTTCTTTAAACGGAAGAAGAGAATGTTTTGGGGAAAGTTTGTGAAACAGGATAACGCTTTATTCAAGCAGTACCAGTTGGTAATGCATAACATAATGCTTACTTATGATGTACATCCATCCATTAAAATTTGGCATAAATATTAACAAAAACAAATGTAAATAAAATGCAAATAAAAACAAAGTTGACTTATAAATCTACTTTGACATGTACTTGAAAAAAAAGTACAAAGACAAGATATGTATTATTGGACTAATTTCATAGTTTTTTGTAGATATATGTTCATTCTGAAATGATTGCCAATTGACAATTTAAGATGAATGCTTGTGATCATCCATCCCTCTGATGCCACAACTTAAAAAAAATGTCATGTTTCTGTGATAGATATCCCTACATGGGCTCAGGAATAATAATAAGAATAAACAGTCTGTTGCTGCAGGTACACTTGGAGGTTCAAACTGCACTATACACAACAGCATCCAGAAACGCCACCAACTTCTCTAAACTTTCATCTGAAATAAAATATCCCTGATCCCGCTAATTTCTGTGAAAAACTTAAATCAAGTCTCTGGAAAAGAACAGAAGCTGTAATAAAGCCAAACAGGGGACACATTAAATACTAATGCTTCTGTTTAATTTCCTTTTAATTGTATGTTTTCTGCTTTTGCTATCTGACACCAAAAATAATTATGTTGTTATTAAGCAGGAAATTAATTAATTGGATGGCCTTTTTTTCACTGTAGCAAAGCGAACTGTGCTAAACTTTCTTTTCCCCCCTTCCAAAGGCTTCTGTATCTTGTTGGGACCACAGACAGGAACAGCGATTAATTTAAAGGAAAGTCTTTAAGAGAAGGGACAAGGAAAGGAGAGGGAAAGGAGACAGAGAAAGATAAGAGAAGGGGATTAGATTCAGCTATTTAGCCTCATGCGTCTGGATTGGACTAGAAAGAAGGTCAAGGTCACACCAGTTTTGTGCTGATCTGTGTCACTGAGCCCACGAATCTGCACCCTCCTACACACATGTTCTTTGTCTAGGGTTTCAGTTAGCTTACATAATGTAGCACATTCTCTGGCATTTGAACTAAAGCACCTGTCCATTTCTATAAACCTGAAAAGCTGTCATTGGATCAGGCAAACAAAAATAAAACTCTTATAAAGTGGGCTTTAAATCAGAGCGAGGTTGTATACAATGACAGCAAACCATTTGCGGTAGGCCAAAAGCAAGTGTTTCAGAATTGCAAGGTAATTTATACATTCTGTTAGCATAATGCCTGTTCTGAGCAGACTCCTTCATCTATAGCCATCTAGTGAAACATCACTGGTACTACACAGCTGTGCCAGAATTACTAGAGCCTGCACACAGATTGTTCACGGACATTGATTTATATCAGTATTGGGCAAAATTCTTTGCAAAACTAGTGATGGCTGAATACAGAATACACAGTCCTAAATGGATTCAGTAACATATTCCATTACAAAACATAAAAAGAAACATATTTAGAATAGATTTACAATACATATACATTACAACATCTGAGAAAACTCTGTAGTAATTCTCATTCATGCTACTGTTTACTGTCACTGGTTGGCAGTTTTCTTGTAATTCTACTTTTTATGAAAAATTCAATTATTCAAATGAATACAAATTTCTCAACATTATTTTGTCTCTCATAGCCCACTTCAGTCCACTGCTGTTCCCATAATGCTGTGATCTAAGTCAACAATTTGCCAAATCCTAATAACACATTTTGCTAATTTGACTATAAAGTGAGTAGCTATGTGATTTTCAGTTAATAAAATCAGTCCAGTACAATACCAAAGCTGACCTTATCATTCAGGACCATACCCTTCAAAGAAGTTTATTAACACTGAGATTAATAACTGACTCATCACAGTGATTTATCAGTCTATGGAAGAACTTCAGTGTTTGTATAAGACATTTTTTTATTTCTTCTTTAAAGTGCATCTTTACATGCTGTAAAGATTTTAAAATAGCTAATAAACAATGCTGATGGTGTGTCCTTTAAATATATAAAGTATATAATTTTTTACTTAGCTGGTATAAGTAAAAGTTTTCTCCTTAAGAAAGGTAACTGTATTCTGAATTTTACAAAATAACTTGGACTGAATACAGGTACCTGAATACATATTCCAAATAATTGTATTCCATTATATCCCTGGGTATTCATTAATATTACAATACCAGAGACATTTTATTTTGAGCAGAGGCAAAATGATATCAACTTACAAGTGTAAGCAAGGCCATGACTTTTAGCTCTATCAAGTAAGTATTACATTCAAATTACATGGGCCAGTTTCTTGGGCATGGATTAAAGAGGTTTTTCAAAATTTCTGCATAGTTAATAAATGTAAACAAGGTTGGTCAGACTGTTTTGATGTGAAATAGTTCATTGTAAACAAAGCTACTGTCTCAGATTTCTTTACAGTGATGGTGATAGGAACCAGGAGTCACAATGTTTGGAATGCAAACAATCATTTTATTTAATATGCAAAACCACCAGTGAACCTACACGTCTGCTGAGTTGTTATATGTAATGTTGATTACTCTAAACAAAATCTTCCACTTCTAGCCACTGTTTTGCCCTACAATGCACTGCATGTAGCTCTTTGCTATGAAGAACAATTTCAGATAAAATCTTTAAAAAATATTGTAAACATTATATTAGGCATCAGGCAGCATATTCATAATAATTAAATGTAATAACTTTCAGTAATGTAGCTTTTAGCGATATTAAATGCTTGACATCTGGTTTCTATCTACACCACCATTGTGAACAGTTCTGACTCAACATTTCACACCAAACAACTTTGAATTACTTTGTTTACATCTTAAGACAAATGCAGATAAAAAAAAAAGTTGAATTAACCTTTAAGCCTAATATTGGATTAAACTGCAGTGCCAAAGGAGTTTCACTATTACACATCTCTTTTAGTCTACACTCCAAAAAAAAAAAAAAAAAAAAAAAAAGATTGTTCTTTAAGGTTTCTTTGGTAAAGAAAATTGTTCTATATAGATCCATCAATCCTCAAAGAACCCTTTGCATGTTTAAAGGGTTCTTTGCATGAATGGTTCTTCAGATTGATGGAAAGTGTGCTGTACAGAGTCCTTTTTGGAAGGACCATTATTTATTCTTCTATTTTGCCAGTTTGCAGTGTAGTCCATGTAGTTACTGTGTAATAAGCCTCGGTGTAAAGATGTAATGAGCCTCAGATTTTAATAGCACCAATGATCACTACAGCGTATGTCAAAGTATCCAGACATGCCTTCTAATTAGTGAATTCAGCTACTTTAAGGCAGAGATGCACATCAGCCTAAGGTCACCATGCCCATTGTTAAGTGTTGGCTAGAAGGGTATTAAGTCTCCCAGCACTGAGCTGTGGAGCAATGGAACAGTGTTCTCTGAAGTGATGGAGCTCCACTCAATACATTTGGGACAAGCGGGAGTGACCAGATCTATGATCCAGAACTAATCATCCATTATTTTATTTAATGTTTGTGTTTAATAAATCCATAATCGTTGGATCTTAAATAACTATGATATAAAATCCTACACTATATCCAAAAAAAAGTGGCCAGACACACTTAAGATTAAGTGACCCTTATTAGTCCCACAACGGGGAAATTTCATCTCCGCATTTAACCCAACCGTGAAGTGAAACACCACATACCCTCTGGTGAGCACACTTGCCCGGAGTGGTGGGCAGCCCAATCCTCAGCACCCGGGGAGCAGTTGGGGGTTAGGTGTCTTGCTCAAGGACACCTCAGTCATGTGCTGTCGGCTCTGGGGATCAAACCAGCGACCTTCCGGTCACGAGGCTGGTTCCCTAACCTATCCCTAGCCTAAGGTCACTATGGCCAGTGCAAAGATAGGTTTAAACCCCCCAGCATTGAACTGTGGAGTAGTGGATTTATGTTCTATGGAGTGATAGAGCACCATCTAATAGCTTTGGGATGAGCTGGGATCCAACATCAATACCTCACTAATGCTGTTTAGGGTTGAATGAAATCAAATCTTCACAGAAATGTTCCAACATTTACTGTAAAGCCTCCTCAGAAGATTATAGGCTGTTACAGGGAACAAAACACTTATTAATACCCTTGACTTCAGGGGAAATGCTGGATGAGAAGGTATCTAGAAACCTTTGAAGAGACAGCACAGTGCATCATTCCTATTACCATTAATGATTACTATTAATTACTATTGACAGGTTATGTCAAACCAAATCACGTTGACTGTCACAATATATCACATTTACACAGGTGGAAAGTGAATGAAAATCTTAGGTGCGTAGCCCAATTATAGAATTTAAATACAACCACAATTCCAATGAAGTTGGGACGTTGTGTAAAACATAAAAACAGAACACATGGATTTGCAAATCATTTTCAATCTATATTCAATTGAATACACTACAAAGACAAGATATTTAATGTTCAAACATATAAACTTTGTTTTTTGCAAATATTCACTCATTTTTAATTTGATGCCTGCAACACGTTCCAAAGAAGTTGGGACAGGGGCATGTTTACCACTGTGTTACATCACCTTTGCTTTTAACAACACTCAATAAGCATTTGGGAACTGTTGAAGCTTTGTAGGTGGAATTTTTTCCCATTCTTGCCTGATGTACAACTTCAGTTGCTCAACAGTCTGGGATCTCCGTGCGCCACACATTTTCAATGGGAGACAGGTCTGGACTGCAGGCAGGCCAGTCTAGTACCCGCACTCTTTTACTATGAAGCCACGCTGTTGTAATACGTTGGCATTGTCTTGCTGAAATAAGCAGGGACATCCCTGAAAAAGACGTTGCTTGGATGGCAGCATATGTTGCTCCAAATCCTGCATGTACCTTTCAGCATTAATGGTGCCTTCACAGATGTGCAAGTTACCCATGCCATGGGCACTAACACACCCCCATACCATCAGAGATGCTGGCTTTTCAACTTTGTGCTGATAACAATCCGGACAGTCCTTTTCCTCTTTGGCCCGGAGGACACGACATCCATGATTTCCAAAAACAATTTGAAATGTGGACTCGTCAGACCACAGGACACTTTTCCACTTTGTGTCAGTCCATCTCAGATGAGCTCGGGCCCAGAGAAGCCTGCGGCGTTTCTGGGTGCTGTTGATATATGGCTTTCGCTTTGGATGGCAGAGTTTTAACTTGCACTTGTAGATGGAGCGACGAACTGTGTTCACTGACAGTGGTTTTCTGAAGTGTTCCTGAGCCCATGTGGTAATATCCGTTACAGAATGATGTCGGTTTTTAATGCAGTGCTGCCTGAGGGATCGAAGGTCACGGGCATTCGGTGTTAATTTTCTGCCTTGCCGCTCACTTGCAGAGATTTCTCCAGATTCTCTGAATCTTTTGATGATATTATGGACTGTAGATGATGAAATCCCTAAATTCCTTGCAATTGCACGTTGAGAAACGTTGTTCTTAAACTGTTGGACTATTTGCTCACACAGTTGTTCACAAAGTGGTGAACCTCGCTCCCCATAATTGCTTGTGAACGACTGAGCCTTTCAGGGATGCTCCCTTTATACCCAGTCATGACACTCACCTGTTTCCAATTAACCTGTTCACCTGTGGAATGTTCCAAACAGGATTTGAGCATTCCTCAACTTTCCCAGTCTTTTGTTACCCATGTCCCAACTTCTTTGGAATGTGTTGCAGGCATCAAATTCAAAATGAGTGAATATTTGCAAAACAAAACAAAGTTTATCCATTTGAACATTAAATATCTTGTTTTTGTAGTGTATTCAATTGAATATAGGTTGAAAAGGATTTGCAAATCATCGTATTCTGTTTTTATTTATGTTTTACACATGTCCCAACTTCATTGGAATTGGAGTTGTACAAAATAATATATAAATATCTAAGGGAAAAAAAAATACACACACACACACCGACTCTGAATATGCACAATATACACTAGTATTGCACTATTCCAATGTGCAGTTGTACTGTAATGTTATGAAAGTTATGAAATAAAACTATGAAATGTGCTGTTGTACACATTCCGTATCTGCAGTTAGTCTGAGGTAGATATTAAATGAGATGCAGGTACACAGGATAGAATACTGATATAGAAATCTTCCAGATTCTACAGGATATGGATAGAAGATGTACAAGATGTCAATCTACACTGCTCAAAAAAAATAAAGGGAACACTTAAGCAACACAATATAACTCCAAGTAAATCAAACTTCTGTGAAATCAAACTGTCCACTTAGGAAGCAACACTAATTGACAATCAATTTCACAGCTGTTGTGCAAATGGAATAAACAACAGGTGGAAATCATTGGCAATTAGCAAGAAACACTCAATAAAGGAGTGGTTCTGCAGGTGGGGACCACAGACCACTTCTCAGTACCTTTCTGCTTTCTGGCTGATGTTTTGGTCACTTTTGAATGTTGGTGGTGCTTTCACACTCGTGGTAGCATGAGACGGACTCTACAACCCACACAAGTGGCTCAGGTAGTGCAGCTCATCCAGGATGGCACATCAACGCGAGCTGTGGCAAGAAGGTTTGCTGTGTCTGTCAGCGTAGTGTCCAGAGGCTGGAGGCGCTACCAGGAGACAGGCCAGTACACCAGGAGACGTGGAGGAGGCGGTAGGAGGGCAACAACCCAGCAGCAGGACCGCTACCTCCGCCGTTGTGCAAGGAGGAACAGGAGGAGCACTGCCAGAGCCCTGCAAAATGACCTCCAGCAGGCCACAAATGTGCATGTGTCTGCACAAATGGTTAGAAACCGATTCCATGAGGATGGTATGAGGGCCCGATGTCCACAGATGGGGGTTGTGCTCACAGCCCAACACCGTGCAGGATGCTTGGCATTTGCCAGAGAACACCAGGATTGGTATATTCGCCGCCCTGTGCTCTTCACAGATGAAAGCAGGTTCACACTGAGCACATGTGACAGACGTGACAGAGTCTGGAGATGCCGTGGAGAGCGATCTGCTGCCTGCAACATCCTTCAGCATGACCGGTTTGGCAGTGGGTCAGTAATAGTGTGGGGGGGGCATTTCTTTGGAGGGCCACACAGCTCTCCATGTGCTCGCCAGAGGTAGCCTGACTGCCATTAGGTACCAAGATGAGAACCTCAGACCCCTTGTGAGACCATATACTGGTGCGGTTGGCCCTGGGTTCCTCCTAATGCAGGACAATGCTAGACCTCATATGACTGGAGTGTGTCAGCAGTTCCTGCAAGATGAAGGCATTGAAGCTATGGACCGGCCCGCCTGCTCCCCAGACCTGAATCCAATTGAGCACATCTGGGACATCATGTCTCGCTCCATCCACCAACACCACGTTGCAGCACAGACTGTCCAGGAGTTGGCCACCTCACCAGGAGCATGCCCAGGCATTGTAGGGAGGTCATACAGGCACGTGGAGGCCACACACAATACTGAGCCTCATTTTGACTTATTTTAAGGACATTACATCAAAGTTGGATCAGCCTGTCGTGTGTTTTTCCACTTTAATTTTGTGTGTGACTCCAAATCCAGGCCTCCATTGGTTAATAAATTTGATTTCCATTGATGATTTTTGTGATTTTGTTGTCAGCACATTCAACTTTGTACAGAACAAAGTATTCAATGAGAATATTTCATTCATTCAGATCTAGGATGTGTTATTCGAGTGTTCCCTTTATTTTTTTGAGCAGTGTATATGTGTAAGTACATATTTGCTAGATTGAAGGTGCAGAGGATCAGAGTGAGTCTGATGAGATGTGGATGAGGTGGTGATTGTCCATGATGACTCAAAGGTGCAGTGATGGGCCTATAGACCGATACACCAGCACTACTGGCTGTTCAGAAGCCTCATGGTCTACTGTACAGTATAGTTATCTTTGTAACATCAGCGCGTCTGTTTTGACAGGAGGAAAGCAATGCTCATCAATAATCTCCTGGCGTTCATTGGAGGAGGTTTGATGGGGATGTCTAAAATCAGCCAGTCGTTTGAGATGATGATTTTAGGACGTTTCACTATTGGGGCCTATTGTGGTAAGTCCTGCTTTTTAAAATGGGAGAATTCTGTTTATCTTGTTCTGTCTTTTTTTACATTTTCATTTGAGCTGGTAATTGCATAATATTCAAAGTGATTTTACCAAATGAGATGTTTACAGTGAAAGGTAAAGCAAACACAGAGAAAGATCACAGCTTTGAGTAATTCTCACCTTAAAGAAACAACAAGTGAAACCATATCTTACACTTACAACTTCAGAGAACATAGTGTAAGCCCAGGCTTTTTCTAAAGCATCTAAGAACAGTTTGAATACATTGTTCCTCTGGATAAATATGACTCACAGATGGGTCCCACTGTTTTGTTGTCCAGAATTAATAGATATGATCTGATGAAAGAACAACATTTTGATCCACAAAGGAAATGTATAGAATTTCCAAATTTGGTCTTAGTGCCGTTTACATATTGCTGTCTGCTGGACATAAATTAATCTACATGGATAAAAGGGCAACCTTAATTTTAACCTTTTACAGCAAATAGGGCAACAAATAAACAGAAATAGACATCAAATTGACAGAAATCGAAGACAGGAATCAATATTTACATCTGATATAAACCATATCATTATATGATTTAAAGTTTGATATGTTTAAATGATAAAAGAACTTTATATGATATAAAGTTTGACATCTGATATAAACCAAAGCATCTCTAAATAATCTCTTCTTAGGGTTGGCATCAGGGTTGGTGCCCATGTATGTGGGGGAGATTTCACCAACCAATCTGAGAGGAGCTCTGGGCACACTGCACCAGCTAGCCATCGTCACTGGAATACTGATTGCTCAGGTACACTGACACTGCCCTAACTCTTTCTGTCTATAGAGATATCATACATCACTCTCAAGAAGCATTTTTGTAAAAAAAAAAAAAAAAAAAGATAATATAAAGGTTTTATCCCGAAGTTTTTTTCTTAGAACAGTAAACCGTTTAGAAACCTCAATGTTTTAGGGGACATTTGTACAACTCCATTTCCAAAAAAGTTGAGACGCTGTGCAAAATTTATATATAAACAGAATGTGATCTTATGCAATCCTTTAAACCCTATATTTAATTGGAAACAGTACAAAGACAACATATCTGAAAAACTGATTTTTTACAATATTTTTTGAAAAATATATGCCTGTTTTGTATTTCAGGCCAGCAGGATGTTAAAAAAAAGTTGGGAAAGGGGCAACAAAAGGCGGGTAAAGTTGGGTTATGCTAAAAAACACACTGTGGTTCATCTCACAGCTAATTAGATTAATTGGAAACAGGTCAATAACATGACTGGGTATGGGTCTTTCAGAAGTAAAGGTGGGGAGCGGTTCTGCACTCTGAGGGGCAAATGGTACAACAATTCAAGAGTAACATACATTTATCAACATAAAATAGCAAAGAACTCAGTCTACAGTACATAATATCATTCCAGTATCAGAATATAATTCCGGCCATGATCTTCAAGCCCTCAGAGGGCACTGCTTTAAAATTAGACGTGATTCGGTAGTGGAAATCACTGCATGGACTCAGGACCACTACATTACCACAGCATGCCTCTGCACTGTCTGGATGCTAACCTGACCTGCCTACAGTCCAGACCTGGCAAGAATGGGAAAACACTTCACTTTTAAAACTGGAGAAATTGGTCTCCTCAGTACCCAAACACCTACAGAGTGCTGTTAGGTGTTGCAACACAGTGGTATAATACTTGTCCCCGTCCCAACTTTTTTAAAAACGTGTTGCTGGCATTACATTTTAAATGGGCATGTTTAAATGTATTTTTCAAAAAACAAAAACAATTCTCAGTTTCAACAGTTGATATGCTGCTTTTTACTCATTTCATTTCAATATAGGGTGTAAATAATTTGCATAACATTGCATTCTGCTTTTATTTACATTTTGCACAACGTCCCAGCGACTTGTAGACTGATTGTTAGTGGCAAGTAATTCTAAGCTACATAGCTTTAATAACTTTAGGCAGTCATAATGCCTAAATCAGTTTAAAAGTCATTATCAGTCATTTCTACCTCGACAGATTTTGGGCCTTGAGTCTTTGCTGGGCAGTGAGGAGTTATGGCCTGTGTTGATGGGTATTACAGTGATCCCTACAGTCCTCCAGATGGCGTTGTTGCCCTTCTGTCCAGAAAGCCCACGTTTCCTTTACATCATCCGCTGCCAGGAGCACCATGCCAAGAGTGGTGAGGTGACACACCAAATAAATCACGCTGTGCTAAAAAGGAATTTGGAAGCCGTACCAAATAAAGCCTCCATACAAAATACATGCATCCGCATAGCGACTTCTCAAAAAAATGAAGACTTAATTTTTTGCAGCATGTGTTTCTATTATCATTTCTGGGGCCCAGATGTAAAACTTAAGACACTGTTGATGGGCAGGGCTGCAGATGATTCCTTAATAACTGCGAATGCAATATAGCATTAAGAGTGAATTGATGATCAAATGAATATACAGATCAAATAACTATTCATAGTTTATGTCTGGAAATGTCAACTTCTTGTTGTTGCCAAAATACTACAAACTTTGAACAAACCATCAGTAGTGTAGAGTTTATAGCATTTCAATTGAGTTATTATATGAATATTATTCAGTTATTAATATGATGGTATAAAGTGGTTCTATAGTTTTTAATGGCAGTGTAGGTCTTTTACTCTTGACTACTTGGCTTATTAACAATTACTTGTTCTAGTTCTAGAGTTTGGTAGTATTAGTCATGGGAGGTATGATGGAAATCCCACTTCATCATCTTTAAGCCAGATGAAAGCAGGAGGTATTTTGAAACTTCTTTGCAATTATATCTGTATTCTGGTCTCACTGAAAATTCCCCTCCCTCCCCCACCTGCTCATGCATAGAGCCGTCAAACTCAATGGTCTATTTCTTATGGATCCAATATTTTTCAATTTATTTAAAAAATTAAGAATTTGAATAATAAATATTTAATAGCCCTTTTCTACATTTTGTTCATGCATTGAACACCTTATTTACAGTCTAGAAGTAACTCAGGTTTTGGTTCAGATTCAGCAGTGTAACCGGTGCTGTGTCTAATAAGAACTGCTTGGACAAAATGCATGAATAAAAAGGCTATCTAAATGCAGTGTTATTAACATTAGTTACTTTCAGTTTGTGAAGTACTTCCAATGCCATTGAGGATATTCCAATGGTTTTCCTGCTCTAACACACCCACCATAACTCAAGAAGATTTTATAAATTATAGCTGTATAGTCAGATCATACGTGTTACAGTAGGAAAAACAACAAAATAAGCTGAGCAGGGCTACTCTGGGACCATCAATTGAGAACTACGGCCCTAGTGACATCTAAATATATACATATATTTACATTACATACACACACACACACACACACACACACACACACACACACACACACACATACATACATATATATATATATATATATATATATATATATATACATATATATATATACATATATATATATATATACACACACACACACACACACGCACACATACATATATATATACAGTGGTGCTTGAAAGTTTGTGAACCCTTTCGAATTTTCTATATTTCTGCATAAATATGACCTAAAACATCACCAGATTTTCACCCAAGTCCTAAAAGTAGATAAAGAGAACCCAGTTAAACAAATGACACAAACATATTACACTTGGTCATTTGTTTATTCAGGAAAATTATCCAATATTACATATTTATGAGTGGCAAAAGTATGTGAACCTGTAGGATTAGCAGGTAATTTGAAGGTGAAATTAGAGTCAGGTGTTTTCAATCACTGGGATGACAATCAGGTGTGAGTGGGCACCCTGTTTTATTTAAAGAACAGGGATCTTTCAAAGTCTGCTCTTCACAACACATGTTTATGGAATTGTATCATGGCCAGAACAAAGGAGATTTCTGAGGACCTCACAAAAAGAGTTGTTGATGCTCATCAGGCTGGAAAAGGTTACAAAACCATCTCTAAAGAGTTTGGACTCTACCAATCCATCATCAGACAGATTGTGTACAAATGGAGGAAATTCAAGACCATCGTTTCCCTCCCCAGGAGTGGTCGACCAACAAAGAACACTCCAAGAGCAAGGCGTGTAATAGTCGGCGAGGTCACAAAGGACCCCAGGGTAACTTCTAAGCAACTGAAGGCCTCTCTCACATTGGCTAATGTTAATGTTCATGAGTCCACCATCAGGAGAACACTGAACAACAATGGTGTACATGGCAGGGTTGCAAGGAGAAAGCCACTGCTCTCCAAAAAGAATAATGCTGCTCGTCTGCAGTTTGCTACAGATCACGTGGACAAGCCAGAAGGCTATTGGAAGAATGTTTTGTGGATGGATGAGACCAAAATAGAACTTTTTGGTTTAAATGAAAAGCATTATGTTTGGAGAAAGGAAAACACTGCATTCCTGCATAAGAACCTTATCCCATTTGTGAAACATGTTGGTGGTAGTATCATGGTTTGGTCCTGTTTTGCTGCATCTGGGCAGGACGGCTTGCCATCATTGATGGAACAATGAATTCTGAATTATATCAGAGAATTCTAAAGGAAAATGTCAGGACATCTGTCCATGAACTGAATATTAATAGAAGGTGGGTCATGCAGCAAGACAATGACCCTTAGCACACAAGTCGTTTTACCAAAGAATGGTTAAAGAAGAATAAAGTTAATGTTTTGGAATGGCCAAGTCAAAGTCCTGACCTTAATCCCATCGAAATGTTGTGGAAGGACCTTGAAGTGAGCAGTTAATGCGAGGAAACCCACCAACATCCCAGAGTTGAAGCTGTTCTGTACAGAGGAATGGGATGAAATTCCTCCAAGCCGGTGTGCAGGACTGATCAACAGTTACCGGAAACATTTAGTTGCAGTTATTGCTGCACAGGGGGGGTCACACCAGATACTGAAGGCAAAGGCTCACATACCTTTGCCACTCACAAATATGTAATATTGGATCATTTTCCTCAATAAACAAATGACCAAGTGCAATATTTTTGTGTCATTTGTTTAACTGGGTTCTCTTTATCTACTTTTAGGACTTATGTGAAAATCTGATGATGTTTTAGGTCATATTTATGCAGAAATATAGAAAAATCAAAAGGGATCACAAACTTTCAAGCACCACTGTGTATATATATATATATATATATATATATATATATATATATATATACACACACACACATTGAACACACATCCCGCTGTGTCCTACTCAGGCCTGAGACGGCTTACGGGGCGGTTGGATGTGAGTGAGGACTTGGCAGAAATGAAGGAGGAGAAAAGGAGGATGGACATGGAGAGGAAGGTGTCGATTGCTGAGCTTTTCCGCTCTCCGCTCTACAGGCAGCCAATCATCATAGCCATTCTACTGCAGCTCTCTCAACAGCTGTCAGGAATCAATGCAGTGAGTAACGAGTGCAACTGTTTCTTTACGAGCAAGGAGTTAACTGGAACACAAAAACACAGTGCTATTTGGTTGTGGCTCAGGGGTCATCAATTTAATCAAATCCATCAAAATACAGTGTTGTGCAAAATTCAGCAGCAGCCCTTTAGTTAAAATCCAGTCAAAACAGTCATTATGTACAAGTTATTCAGCCTCCAGGGAGATTAAATAGCTGATAATCCATTTACATGAGTCAAGGTCAAAGATAGGAGTTTCCAAAACTAGAGCTTTATGAATGATTAAAAGATTAAAAATGGGACTCTTAACAACTATGCAAGATCTGGTAGACCACCATCAGATAAACAGCACTTAAAGCTTTCGTCTCTAAGAGGGAGGAGAAAATCAAGCTCCACTCTTACTTTAGAACTGAAACAAATCCATAGGTGTTTCTGTCTATCCTCTCACTGTGAGAAAATAACTTAATACTATAAGTCCGAAAGGATTTGTAGCTGTCAAGAAGCTGTTACTGAGACAATGATAGCTGCTGCTGCTTGTCTTCTCAGAACAGTAGACTGACCATCCCAGGGTCCAGACCTCAAAATCACAGAGTGTGTTTGGGAATACTTTGTGAGATGCAGAAAATGCAACAAACTTTAAAGAATTAACTTTGAATATGCCTGCAATTTTTTTTTTAAGAACTGAAAGCAAGTATCCTGAAAAGAATGGAAGCTGTAATAAAGGCAAAGGGGATACATATAAAAATTAATTTATATTTAGTTGAGGCTTTTTTAAAATATTAAAATATTTTTGTAAAATATATGTTTTCTGCTTGGAAAAATTAAATACTTGTACCTAAAGGCTGATTTGATTGGAAATGAAATGAAGGGTGGTCTCTGACTTTTGCACAGTATTGTACATTTCTGGAGTATGTCATAACGTATCATCAGAACTTCTATAACAACGAACTGCATGTATCATAAGTTAGGCCAGTAAGAGAGAGCCTGTAAACAGCAACAACCAGTGTTCATAGCCTTTTTAAAATGTGGTCCTACTGCTTTGCTGGTGCATTTTATGCAATCCAGCTATTCACAAACATCAAATAAATTAAATATTTAAATCATGAGACATATTGTGTACCATGGAAGTGTCTTCATCTATCATGACAGTATATTTTTGCCATATCACCCACTGTTAAATGCAGATAAATGGCCCACAGTGGGTTGGTGCTGTGCTATTTGTATCTCAAAATTAACGCTTCACTAGAATAATCAAGATGTTGAGTATTTGTGATATTAAATTCAATGCGCTGCAAGAGCTATTTTTGTGATCTAGAGAGGTCTGAGGAACACCAGTAAGAAAGTTATGCTCTACTCGACTGTCACCTCCAACAACTGTAAATTATGGACATTTATAAACTTCACTACTAAAACACTTCTGTAATTTTATCCCCCCAGATTTTCTACTATTCCACCAGCATATTCCAAAAGGCTGGAGTGGAGAGTCCAGTCTTTGCCACCATAGGTGCTGGAGTTGTCAACTGTGCTTTCACTGTGGTCTCGGTAGTGCCAGCAAACCCATGTCCCATTACTCTTTAACATGTTTTATCTAAGAACAAACAAGATAAGAAGGCAAAATAGCTACCTTGTTACTAGGTCATGACGTTTTAATGTCATTAGGTGTGGAATAAGCAGAGAAGGCAATGTTAAATTATCTTCATTAATGAACTAAACAAAAAAAAAAGGTATTCATAACCCACTTATGAAGATATTTGTGAAATTATAGAATGAGATGTATAGGCATCTTTCAACATATTTCAAAACATTATGTCCAAACTCATGATTTGCAAGGGTGAAATAAATGGCAGTAAACTTTAGCTAAATAAAACTAGTAATAATTTAAAAAGAAGAAATATTAGCATTGTGTAAATACCATTAACTCTTTATGGCTGTCAGTTTTTTTTCCATTGTCTTAGTGAAACACAGTCACTGGGTCATTCCAAGGCAACTCACCTAGAGTCCAGCATGTCATATAATCAAGTGAAAACATATATTGAATTCATGCAATCGTGCAGAACCTCTAAACAATGTTCCAAATGCTTTTCAGTCATTCATTTTTAAGGTTTACCACAGTAACTTCTAAAATGTGTTTCAAGGGTTCTGTAACTGATTATGAGGTGAGCCAAGATTTATTCAGGTATACATTCTAAGAATACTAAAAAACAAAGAATACTAACAAAAAAAAAAGAGACTAGTTTCATGTAGTTTCATAATTTCTGAATTTCTGAACTGAATTTGATGTACTGTTTCTACATTTCTATCAAATATTAGCTATACAATATGAATTCCTGCACGCAATATGTAAAACTACACCACTAATTCAAAGTTGCTTCCCAACTAAAAATCCATTTTGATTTTCTCAAAACGGACCAGTCCTGTTTCCTTCAGACACCTTCGTGATTTAATGCTTTGCTTTAACATAAGGTGTTTACGACCTTTGAGTTGGCATGGAATGACCCGCTGTGGTTTTATCCCTGAAATCTACTGGAATTCCTACTGAACCATTGTGAGTGTACAAAGGAAGAAGCTATTCCACTGAATTCAAATATGCGGTAGTCCTTAGTTTCAGTTCTTAGCCTCACATTTGTTTGGATAGAACTTTTTGTATTATCTGAAAATCATATCTGAATACCTCTTGCTTTATTAAAGAATATGAAGAATGCAAATGATTAGTGTTATGTTATATTCCACTAGGAGACCGTTTAATACAACAGTGTCTCAACTCTACCTAGCTAGTTAGCTAAAAAAAAAAAAAACAGGACAATATATCCACAGTTAATTCCATATCACTTTGCTAATGAACGCTATCTGCTCAACAGCTTTTCCTGGTAGAGAGGATGGGTCGACGGACGCTGCACATGCTTGGACTGGCTGGAATGTGTGTGTGCGCAGTTGTCATGACAATTGCTCTCAACTTATTAGTAAGTCCTTCACATAAAAATAAACTCCTTTTGGTCTGACTATCTGGGGTATCAAGACCAAGCACATATAACCATTGCTGAAGTTTCCAAACATATTGTTCACTCCCCAGTCCTTACAGCCCATACATGGAACATAAACGGCAAAAAATGTGTATTGGTTGTTTAAGATGTCATACATCTGCCTGTTTAACCTACAGAACTTTAGCCCCACTCATTCACACTGAAGTTATAAGGAGTGTTTCAGCCTGGAGGTGCAATACTAGCCAGCCAATCAAATCGTTTGTATCACTTACATCTATCTTAAAGATGCAATAAAGAAAACAGCTTGTTAATTCTCTGGGCTCCACAAACTCACCCAGACATCAAATTCAATGTTCTCTATTTTTGTGATGATACAGCAGAGAAATAGTTCAAACATTTCCTAAATCTATATAGTCACCCTTTCCATTCCACCTCATCGCAAGAGCCTATGTGACTCACATCTGGAGTTATGAGGCTGTGAAGAGGGGTCGAGATACACATCATCTGCCTTGGTGGATTTGTGTGCTGTCTACATTTAATGTGAAACTGACCAATGGATCACAATCACTAAGGACTTACCCACCATGTCCAAAATCCTTCATTCCTCATTCAGTCGTCATCTGAGACAAATATAATATGGCTTAGAAAGAATTTTCAGTTGCTGAAGCTGTTGCAGCAGTTTTCGAAAGTAGCAACAAAGATAATGGAGCATTTTGATATGAAACATATGGGTATCAGGTTATATTCAAGTGCATTTCAAGCTGAATTTAACAAGATATGCAAAAGTTGAGAAAATGCCTCTTGGACAATGGACATCACACAAACAGCAAAAGTGGTCCTCAAGGAAAAGTACAAAATACAAGAAAACTATAGACTATGTTTTAATCCGTTCAGCAGGATATTTTTGTAAACTGCAATGCAAAACACAATGTAAAGAGCAACCGGTGTTTTCAAATTTTGTTAGAAAAATGGCAAAAAATGGATACACTAGGTGTTTAGATTTGTAAACCTCTGAATCACTCTTAGTTGTTGGCTGTTTCTTGTTTTCGAGACCCACCTTTATCTTTTTTCCCTTTGTAATGGTTGGCTGTTCACTAGGAAGGTGTGCCATGGATGAGCTACATCAGCATGCTGGCCATCTTCGGCTTTGTTGCTTTCTTTGAGGTGGGACCAGGACCCATTCCCTGGTTTTTCGTGGCTGAGCTCTTTTCTCAAGGGCCCAGGCCTGCAGCTATGGCAGTGGCTGGATGCTCCAACTGGACTGCAAACTTCATCATTGGCATGGGTTTCCAGTACATTGCTGTAAGTAGAAATAAAATTATATTTTTACTGAACATGTGGCTGAATATGTTTCTCAGTAGTGAGAACTATTAACAGTTAAAGACGATACTAGGTCATTGTCTGTTATGAATTAATTGTAATTGTTATTGCAATATGGTCTTGGGATCAGTAAATGTTTTATCTTGTGCAATGAGCATCTTGACCAGTTCTCACACATTACAGATGAGTTTCTGTGGGTGAATCAGGGCTTTTACATCATCCAGCAAAGGGAAATCATAAGGTCAGAATAGTGCTGGCCAGCCATTAAGCAGGTCATAATACTGGTTAATCTCAATATGGGTTTGATATACTGCAAGGCAGACCTACACACAGACATTTTGGGGGGCAGAGGCTCAAATGAAAAAGGGCAATCTGAAATATAACTATATGCTTTTTTATTGACATCATATGGCAGAAATTCTGATCCTGGCAAACAGACTAATCATGTTTCAGAGAAAGGCAGAGCTAGTGTTAGGCGTCTTTCCCAACTTTCACATTACTGCCTGAGTGGGGAATTGAACCCCAGTCTCCAGCATACTTTGTGTCTATTATGCTACATAACTATTTTGACCAGGGGAGTTATAACAGAGGTGCTTAATTTTTTTTAAACAACAATAAAGAACAAGGTTTAGCAAATTATAAGTACACCTCACTGCCAACATTATGGATGTTTTACAAAATCACAATGTTTTGGAATGAGATGCTGCTTTAAAAAGATCAGTACTATATTGGTGGGCAGTGATGCGTCTATCCATGACAAGGCAGAGCTGACTGAGGCAAAATCTTCACAGTAGAGGGAGATGCCTAAGAAAGACCACATTCGTTGAACCCAGGCTCACCCACAAGCTCTATTCATGGTGCAAAGCTGAGCAAACTGCGCCTACTATACACGCTAACCAAATGGGCAGAATGAGGGCACAAGGGTAGGCTCCCTAGTGGCCTTTCTGTGCACATGCCTGTAGCAAGGCATATCACAGTTCAATGTGCTGCAATACAATGTCTATCCTAAAGCCATACTGTACTAGTCATTGAACATTTGTCTCTCTTTGTTATAGAACCTCTGTGGCCCATATGTCTTCCTCATCTTTGCTGCACTGCTCTTGTTCTTCTTGCTGTTCACCTTCTTCCGAGTTCCTGAGACACGAGGAAAGACCTTTGACCAGATTTCTGCCAACTTCCACCGCCACCCGCAAACCATGATGGACATGGATCTGGACATGGAATTAGACAAGCCCAGTACAGAGTTGGAATACCTAGGAGCTGATGGGACAGAACACTGAAGCCCAAGAGGTGGAAGGAAACCTGTCAAAGAGAACAAAGTCAGATTTAGTTAAGGGGAACTAAATGTACATTACAAATAAGACACAGGTAGTACTTCTGTACTTCTATTGGACAGGGTGTAGAGGTGTTTCAGAGAAAAAAAGACTTTGGAAACTTGGATTTCTGCACTTTATCTGCACAATGTTTTGAGTGTTGAGATGAAAAGCCAGTTATGTTTGTATATTTATACACTGAATTCTGTGTAGATGCTTACTGCTGGTCATATTCATGATGCATATTTAGCTTTAAGCTTTTTTAACAGAATGTGTTTCTGAAATTTTAACAAAATAGTCTAATGCTCAACACAAAGCATTCATATTCTGATGCATTACACTGCACATAATTGCTGTTTTTGCATCATAGAATAAAATACCAGTTCAGAATGCCTGTTTAGAGCAGTGATTCTCAAACCAGTTCTCAAGGCCCCAAGACTGTCCCATATTTTGCTTCATCACAGTTCCTATGCAAAAGCAAACATGGGCCATCTTGCGGACTCCTGAAAGTGGTTTGAGAACCAGAGTTTTTAAAGAGTGATTGTTTTCATTTTTGAAACTGCTAGAGGGAAGAAAAGATGTTATGAAAAATGAGGATGTGTTACATGTCAAGCAATCCAGATATTGGAGAAGGAAAAAGGACCTTTAATTGTGCTATATGGCTCTGTTTTGTGTTTGTAAGGCTTGTGTCAGTGATGTGAATGTTACATGTGGAATTAAGACTTAATGCAAGTTATATATAGAAGCCCTAATTTAACATCAGCAAGAGAACTGTGTGAACAGGTGCCCAAAATAAATAGCAATAGTAATGAGTAACCCATAGTACACTGGTGGAGCCGCATTTCATGTCACTGTCACTAACCTGAAATTCTATTTTGCTGGGTAGGGCACATTCACAAAATAATCACTTCCAGTTCTGACAAGAGTGTCTTGTTTTCCCAAACACCTTCTGCAGTTGCAGATCAAGAACAGATATAAAAAGAGGTCAAAACAAACCCAATTTCTGGCTAGAAGAAGCTTTCTGCAACGCTGATTAGTGATATTGTTTTGTACACCAGAAATAGTGGCAGTTTCACTTTCTCAATGCCAAATACCATCAGTCATTGGATGTCAGCATTTTGGTCATATAAATAGTCTATGCCAAAGTCTCCAGCTCCTAGAATACACAAAGTGGAAGCTGCGTAAACAGTAAAGTCAGCCTCATTCTATACCTGTTGGACAGAAAGATCCTTATGTTCATGCAGCACTCCTAAAACATGTCCTCATCAAACTGTCCAACAAAAACTGATAAAGACCATAAGATGTCAACACAAGAGTCAGAACTGTTTTGCAAACTTTTTTTAATAGATATTTCACTTTGACATTGCACATAATCCCCTCCAAAGAAAAACACATAACACCAAACAAAAGGGGGGGAAAAAATTATAATCAACCAGTTTGTATTTTATGAATGCCTGTAGTAATTCTCATCTGGTCACTGAAAAGGGAAGTGGAGTCACACAGTACCCCTCTTACACTTTCATATATCCCCCCCCCCACCACCGATCGTCAAACTTAAAGGGCCAAACTGGTTCTCATTTCAACTGCTCACACCCATATCACCGAGCTACAGGGGAGATGACGCAAATATGCTGGGCATTTTGAGCAAGTCTATACATTTTTTGTGATCCCCTAAAGATTTTAAAGTCCAAAAGTTATTAATCACCCCTCCTTCCCCTCCCTTTCTCCATCCTGCCATCTTGCACAAATGAAGGGTCCAGACTAAAGGGTACAGAGAAGAGGATTGGGGGTAGGAAAAAGTTGTGTGCACATCGGTTCTGTGTTCGAGACAGGTGAGGTCCAACCACCCCAGCTAACCCACCCGGGGACCTACAGAGCAACACAAAAACAAGAGAAACAGTAGGGTGGAGACAGCAGAGATCAACAAAGCAAATGAGATCAAAGTTTACAGCAGTCTGAAAACAAAAAGGTGACAACTGAAAAGGTTGTCCGTGTTTATAAACTGCACACGCTGATCTACTGCTGTTGAGAATTGAGGTGCCCTTTTCACTTCGAATTCCTCAAAAGGTATTTTTGACTCATTCTCAAATCTCAATTTACAAACGCAATTCCAAAAAAGTCAGGACAGTAGCAGCAACCTGTAAATCCACTTTTTCCCCTGTATTTAAAAGAAAACCTTACAAAGACGAGATAAATATTTTCTCAACTACTTTTTTGTAAAATTTGACCCAGAAAGTTGGGACAGGGACAAGACTATGAACGTTAATTTTTTGTTTTCCCCTGTTAGTGCATGCAAAAGGCCTGTAGTCACAAGTACATGCAAGAGTGCTCCTCCACAGGAACCATTTTTCTCAGCTGCCTAAAACACCTTACTGGAATTCCAGCTTTTCCTTTGTTGCGACGCAATCTCGTAACACAAGCCTTACTGCCTGTCTACTGGTCAGCTTCGCATGCACTTTCAAAAGAGCTACAAAGCAAAACTCAAACATTCTGCTTCAGTCTAGCTTGCAAAGTTGGATCGAGTCTACCAACTACTTTGTGTCGAAAACCACAACTGAATGCCCACAACATTTGATCCCTCAGACAGTACATTACAGCATGCCGTTTGCTGCCGTTTCTGCAAGCCAAGACTATGCACATCTAGAAACACTGCAGACTTCTCTGTACTACAGTTCCTCTGAAACACTTGTTTTTTCACCCCCTCCCCCAAAAAATATAAAAAATAATTTTAATTTAATTCACTTAAAACTGCATCAATAGGTGTCCTTCAGTCCCCAACAGTAAAGTGCTGTTAAAAGGAAAGGCAATTTAACACCGTGGTAAATGTGCTCCTGTCCCAATTTTTTTGGATGTTATTTAGAAGACACACACACACACACACACACACACACACACACACACACACACAGTGTTTTTGTACCATTTTTCAATTCCATTCTATAGGAGAAACAGAATTTACTAAAAATCACCATCTATTACCACTTCACATACCATCAACAACCTTTTTGGAATTGTGTTCGCAAAACTTTAGAAAGACCGATTACCTTTAAATCATTTTTCAAAACAAGCCACTACTTCAGGAACTATGACAAGCCCCCTTATTAATCTTCATTTTAGCTGTAATTTATCCATTGCATTTCAGCTGTAATGGTAAACATACGCTTTGCTTCACAGGGCTAGTTGTGATCTCAAACACCTAGAGACAACCATGATAAAATTAAGTGGGTGAGAGTACAGAGGGTACAGCATGGTGGGAACAACATCTAGCACCATATGGGCTTATTTGAGACCATCTGAGCTTTGTCTTGGACAGAGTTCATGAATGTAGTTGGCAAGGGGGAGAAGAGAAGAAAGTTGTCAAGCTGGACACAGCACAGATTATCTGAGTCCCTACCTCTTCCCGGGGTCAGAAGATTCCTTCCAGATCACAGAAGTCATTCCACAGGGGCAGCAGGCACCTGAGCAGACAGTTTCCATAGTGTTAGATGCACCAAGAAGCCAGTGTGATGTACCACTTGAGTTGGTAACACTGATCACTTATGCTTAGTCTTCCCAGCCAAGGCACATTTTAAAACTGACAGAGCTTCCTTAAGTAATCAAAGCTACAAATACCAAAGAAGTTATCAAGTATTATAAATATAATAGATACTGCAATCTCAAAGCCTACTGGGTGCCTCACCTCAGCCGATTTTGGAGAAGCTGGTTTCTGGGACTGCTTGGGAGAGCCTTTTGGGGAGGTTGTGTCATCAGCTGGCTTAGAAGACTGAGAAGCGGAAGGAGGCTCCGCTGTTTCAGGCTTATCTGCACCATCCTGTCAAGACAGATGGGTATTCAACATTTCTAGGCATGAACAGAGTGACAGTCTAGTTTTCTTTAACAAGCAGCAATAGCAGCCTAAAAATCTCTACTTATAGCAGCAAATACAGGACAAAGGATCAAGACAAAAATACTTACATGACCCAGAACCATCCACGATCTAAAACTTCAAGTACAACTGCTGTTTGTTATGAGTGGTTTTTATTACTAGCACTGGTACTTTACTTTAGAGGTAGTGGAGTCAGAGTTCCTTTGCCTGCGGCGGCTGAACTGCCGGCGAGGTTTCTGGCCCTGCCCATCGATCTGCTCCCCATTGCTCTGGGCCTCTTTAGGAGCTTCCTTCTGGCTCTCATCTTGCTGACCCTCTCCAGGGGGTGGACGTGGACGGAAAGGCCTGAGGATCACCAAAGAGGTTTTCAAAGTTGCTTCAATAACATTTGTTTAATTTTTTTTAATTACTATCAGCCATTTAATTTGTTTAATAATGTTAATACAGAAGCATACTAGCATACTTTCTAGTGAAACAGCTGATTTAGATTTTCATTGATTACAGAGCTAGGCAACAAAGACAATGAGATTCCATCCCACAGGAACCCTTATACTTCCTACAAACTGAGATCACAATCCCATAGAGACATGCCCTGAGGAGAATATGACTGGGGAAAACTTTATTGGCAACTTTGTTCAAAATGTCTAAATAGATTATGTATTCCACTTTGCAGAGAAGTATTAGGTGCTTAGAATCTACCAAGACTCACCTGCGGTATCTAGGTCTGAACCTACGTGGTGGAGGCCTCTGCTGGACACCATCCACTACCTCGTTCTTTGGCTCTCCTGAGTCTCCCTAAACACAAAATATTGAATGAGAATATAGGCTTAAGCCTATAAAATCAAACCAATTAAACAGCCTTAACAAGTGAACTCAATTAAAAGGAAAACTGTAGCAAATACCAAAATGCTAATCCAGTAAAAGCACCATGAAGGGGAAAAAAAAAAAAAAAAAAAAAAAAAAAAAAACAACTACATAGCTGTTATTTTTCTTTACCCTACTCCTTTTCTCGGAGGAATCAAGTCTAACCTCGCCTTGTTGTGTAACCGGTCTGAGTGGGCGGCGATGCCGTGCCCCCGGCTGGGTGGCTCCGTTTTCTCCACCACCTTCTCCCTCAGAAGAGGGAACTGCTGTGTCCCCAGTCTTTCCCTCGCCCGGGGCAGGCTGCGTAATTCGCGGGACGAAGCGTCTACGGAACCTACGCTTGTTGGGGGCATAGCGGCTTCCTTTGACAGGTACTCCACCTGGACCAGTCACATTGGCAGCTTCTGAGCCCTAAGTTGAATGGGACTTGTTAAACAGGAGCTTTAAAAAAAAAAAAGTTACCACAATATAAAATTTAAATAGGCAAACAAACATCTGGTGTCACATGACTTACTTTGGCTGCCTCAACAACATCAAACTCCACAATCTCTCCATCCCCAACGCTCCTGAGGAACTTTCTGGGGTTGTTTTTCTTAATGGCAGTCTAAATGAAAAATGTAATGTTTTTAAAAGCAGAATTTATATTTTGCCAGTTTTTTTCCCCTCATTACACCCTTTACTGCACACAGTCTATATTAAACACTAATCAAAAGCTGGGGGTTATATGGTAGATGCATGGCAATACAGGAGTATTTCCGGAACCATGCCATGATTTTCTTCCTTTATTGACATAAAAGGAAGAAAATCTTACCAAAAAAGTGGCCTGTTGTCTTGGCCCCTCTTTTATGTATCAAACAAAGCATTCTGAAACTTGATAACAACCCCTCACTCCTTACGCTTCTATAGGTGTAGCTTCACCTGGATTTCTCCTTACCTGGTGGACAAACACATCCTCTTTGGTGTCATTTCTAGGGAACAAAGTAATGAAAGTGTATATAGCCAACTGTTACAAAGAACTTTTTAAAAAATATATATACAGTTTTAGAACAGCAAACTGATTCACATACCTGTTAATAAAGCCATACCCGTTACGCACATTGAACCATTTCACAGTTCCTTGCACCAGAGTAGCTGCAACAGCAGAAATGTGAAGCGTTATTAACACTCATGTTATATTTGGGATCCTGAGGACCCCAGACCCTCCTTCAAAAGAAAAAGCATAACACCATTTTATTAGCTTTACACTTAATGACACTCATTTTATGAGAACTTGCACATGATTGTGACCTTCCAGAAGAGAAGACTTCCATCCCAAAAAAAAAAAAAAAAAAAAAAAAATCTTCACTTCAGTAGACAGGAAGAAACTCAACGTGCAACACATTGTGTTTTTATTGAAGAAAAGGTGGTATAAATCACAACATAACATTGATATTTCTTGGGTGTAACTCACTCAACACATCATATATTGGAAGTTTCCACTTTGGATCGACGCCTTCAAATATACAGTACGGTGCAAATGTCTTCGGCTCCTGAGGAGATTTGCGAAGTCGTTTACTCCGATTAATACTAACTAGACATTAATACAATAAGTAGTGATTACTTGCGTCTCTGTGTTTAACCATTTCCAAACCTCTCCTCATGATAACCCAGTTTAACTTGTAGTCTCCATCAAATACTTAATTTGCCAGTCCTTCCTTATGGTAAAACCAGTGCGCTGGTGATTGGGGGTCTCGAGGGAACAAGAATCAAACTTTGATCGTCAAACTAGCTCCCAAGATATGATCATACCCTTACTCTTCCTGCTTTTAGGCTCGTTCTAGCTGTTTATAGTACCTTTACGAGCACATATATTGTGAAGATGGATATAAATGCTGTGCTTAGGTGTCGTTCGCTTCGCCGAGCGAGGGTTTACATCATTAACCTGTTGTCTTCTGGGTTTCAGTAGATCGAGGAGTAAACAGATGGGTATATTTTTCACTCTTGCATCTCTGGGGACCACCAAACGACGAGAAACGAGGAAGTAAGGTCACCCTCGACATGACAGGAGTTAATCACACTGAAGCACGTGAAGGCGCGGTGACTGACAGAGCCAACGACACCCACAAACGCATTATGTCGAGATTTATCTGCCAAAGTGTGACCGACTGCGTTGAGTAACGAAGGCCCTGCGTGTAAATGATTAACCCGAGGTTCTCGGCGTGAGGTCAAGTGGAACAGGCTGTACGGTTACGCTCCTTTGGTGAGACGCCGTCCGCCTGGCATTCAACTAACACGCTTCCCAGTCGGCGGAAAACGCGGTTTGACCGATTTATGGCCTGTTGACTCCGAGAGAAAGTTACTCGGTCGCTTCATAGACAGGATAAGAGCACAAGTGACGAGTTACGGCTTTTCAGCTAGTTAACGAGCCTGAACACCTGCAGGAGGAGAGAAATCCCTGTAGTGGACCGTCGACAGGCCTCGGGATTATGTGCGTCACGCCGAAAAGCAACGCTCAACAAATAGCACACCAGCCTCTGTGGGGACGAGTATGAGTAACACCTTCTTTACAGCCGCCACTCAGATCTTTATTAGTCATGAAGAGAAAGTGAGCGAGTCTGAGAAACACAGATCTCAGGTCCGAGTTCAAAATAAAGACGCCGGCGAGCCTCAAAACACCAGTGAATAAGCAACCAGGAGTAACTGCGTTTGTCACCTTTACAGGCGCGTCTCTGTGATAACCGCACGCAATATCGCCCACGAAGCTACAGTTAGCGTCTTGTTCGAGTTTCCCCGTTCCACCTTAAAATGAAGGACGTAACTGCTGTACTATTTAAGGTGGAACGGGAAACAACTGACTAGAACGTGGCGAACAATAAGCCAACTTCAGCCTGGTATGTTATTCGGCGCTGACTGAAACTACAAGCACGTGGAAGGCGGCTATTCCCGAAATGTGGCAGCGCATGGAGGCACGCTTCAGAAACTAGCAAGCACGCCGGAGAAGTTGGGGGAGAGCTCGTGAGAGGAAAGCGGACAGCCTAAAACGCTTCACTTCGGCTAATAAAGCAAAGAGCACCGTTCAGAGCCAGCGAGCTCGGTGTGTACAAACTCTCCCATGCCGAGAGCGGAGTTTCGGTGCGCGGCGCCTCAGAGCTGAACGCAGTGAAGTGAGTGAAGTCCTACCAATCACTTTTCTCTCCGGCGAAGTCTGCTCGGTCGCCGCTGCTGACGGAGGAGAGCCTTGCACTTCTGTGTCGGTCATATTCTCTGTGTGTCTCTCTCGCGGTAAATCGTTAAGCAGGGTTTCCTCCATCTCCCTCCAACTCGCCAAACTTCACTCCAGACGCCACCTCAAACTTTTTATCCCGAGTCCACGACGGGAATGACCTCCTGAGCTCCGCTCTGATTGGCCCACGGCCGACCAATCAGCGAGCGTCAGCTGCGCGTTCGCTGTTTCAATTGGAGGTCGGTCTGTCTCGCGCGAAACCGAGTATTTACACCAGGACATGGTGTCGGCAATGGGATATGGCGCTGCTCAATCCGCTGTTATCAAATGATTATGAAACGTGCTCTTTATATGGGGGCCGGCACGGTGAGTGGTGGGTAGCGCTGTCGCCTCACAGCAAGGAGGGTTCGATTCCCCTGCCTGTGACCGGGCGGTCCTCTCTGTGTGGAGTTTGCATGTTCTCCCCATGTCTGCGTGGGTTTCCTCCCACAGTCCAAAGACATGCAGTCAGGCCAATTGGACATGCTAAATTGCCCCTAGGTGTGAGTGACTCTGTCTGTCTGTCTGTCTGCCCTGCGATGGACAGGCGACCTGTCCAGGGTGTATCCTGCCTTTCACCCGAAGACTGCTGGGATAGGCTCCCCCTGCGCACCCCCTGCGACCCCCACGCTGAAATACATTAGCTTATGATACATGGTAGACCTCACATTCAAATATCTCTAGAAATGACTGAATTATGGTAGACCTCACATTCAAATATCTCTAGAAATGACTGAACTATGGTAGACTTTACATTAAAATATCTCTAGAAATGACTGAATTATGGTAGACTTTACATTAAAATATCTCTAGAAATGACTGAATTATGGTAGACTTTACATTAACATATCTCTAGAGATGACTGAATTATGGTAGACTTCACATTCAAATATCTCTAGAAATGACTGAACTATGGTAGACTTTAAATTAAATTTTTTCAAGAAATGACTGAATTATGGTAGACTAATTTTTTCAAGAAATGACTGACTTATGGTAGACTTTATATTAAAATATATGTAGAAATGTTTGATCTATGGTAGACTTCACATTAAAATCTCTATAGAAATAATTGAGCTATGGTAGACTTCACATTGGAATATCTCTAGAAATTACTGGCTTATAGTAGAGTTTACATTGATGTCTAGAAATGATTGATGGTAGACGTCATACTTAATTAACCTTCCTGTTGTGTTCGGGTCAAATCTGACCGATTTACAACTTAAAACACTCATTAATATTGTGTTTTACATCTGATTGCCTCAAGGCCTTATGATATCCTCTACACTATGCACTTGAACATATAAAAGTGATGATCACCTCTTTCAATGAATTTTGAGTGTTTAATCAATCAAATTGTTACACCTGTGGTGTTCCCGGTCAAAAGTGACCGCCATTGAAATTGAATGGGTACCCATCAGACAGAAAACATCCTCATACACACCACCCCAACTCACTCACTCTACACTGCAGTTATTTTATGTCTAATTCTATAAATTCAAGTTAAACACTACGTTGAGACATTGTTCACAGCTAAGGAATGTTGAATAAAAATATGGTGGTGAAAAATGGTTTTTGTGCTAATTTAAGAGCAGTTCAAACAGACCAGTCAATTTTGACCAGAAACAATAAAGTAAAGGGCGGGCGGTGAAGAGGACAGGAGGGTTAAGTTGCACTTTTACTCCCACAAATGAGGAAATTTCACCTCCGCATTTAACCCATCCGTGAAGTGAAACAGCACATACACACTAGTGAACACACACTAGGGGGCGGTGAGCACACTTGCCTGGAGCGGTGGACAGCCCTATCCACGGCACCCGGGGAGCAGGTGGGGGTTAGGCGTCTTGCTCAAGGACACCTCAGTCACATACTGTTGGCTCTGGGGATCAAACCGGCGACCTTCCGGTCACAGGTCCAGTTCCCTAACCTCAGACAGTCTTATCCAGAGCAACTTACAATTTATTCATGTTACAGATGGAGGCAAACATAGAGTTAAGAGTCTTACCCAAGGATTCTTATTGGTATAGTGTTTCATGCTATTTTAAGTGCTTGGACCATGGTACATTTGACTCTGAAATATCTCTAAAAATGAATAGCCAATGAAATATCTCTAGAAGTTACTGGCCTATGGTACATTTCACAATGAATATTGCTAGAAATTACTGGATTATGGTACATTTCTCATTAAAATTATCTCTAAAAATGTCTGGTCTATGGTACATTTTACATTGAAATATTTCTAGAAATCATTGGACTGCAGTACATTTCACATTGAAATATCTCTAAAAATTGTATTTTCACATTTGGCAGATGCTCTTTTATTCAGAGAGGTTTTTAGTTTAATCAAGTTACAGAGGGAGTTGAATGTAGAGTCAGGAGTCTTGCTCAAGAACTCTTCTTGGTATAGCATGATGTGTTATATCAATACACACTGATCATCCATGGCATCAAAACCACATCCTTTAATCTACACTCATTGTCCATTCTATCAGCACCAGCTACCATATATGGACTTTGTAGTTCTACAATTGTAGAACTGTAATTGTTGTGTATCTGTTTCTCTGCATATTTTGTCAGCCCCTTCGTAAGTTCTTAAATGCTCAGAATGCACACAGGACCACCACAGAGCAGGTATTAATTAGGCAGTGGAACATTCTCAGCACTGCAGTAACACTGACATGGAGGTGGTGTGTTAGTGTGTGTTGCACCAGTACAATTGGATCAGACACAGCAGTGCTGCTGGAGTTTTTAAACACTGTCCACTCACTGTCCACTCTGTTAGACACTCCTACCTTGTCAGTCCACCCTGTAGATGTAAAGTTGGAGATGATAGCTCATCTGCAGCTGCAGTTTGTGATGGTCATCCTCTAGTTATTCATCAATGGTCACAGGATGCTGGTCACAGGACGGTATTGGCTGGATATTTTTGGTTGGTGGACTATTCACAGTCCAGCAGTGACAAAACTGACAGTCCAGCAGTGACAAAAAGTGTTTAAAACTCCACTAGCACTGCTGTGTCTGATCCACTCGTACCAGCACAACACACAGTAACACACCACCATCACATTAGTGTCAGTGCAGTGCTGAGAATGATTCACCACCAAAATAATATTTTTTCTCCTGACCACTAAAGAACAATGTGAAAGGGGGCTAACAAAGTATGCAGACAAACACATGGACTACAGTCTCATAAATGGAGCTCATAAAATGGACGATGAGTGTAGAAACAAGTGGTCTTAATGTGATGACTGATCAGTACAAGTCCTTCCAATATGATATGTTGGCGTATCAGTAGAAATGATTGACCCATGGTCTTTTCATACTGAAACATCTCTAGAAATTACATTTACACTTTGGCAGACACTCTTTTCCAGAGCAACTTACAATTTAATCATGCTACAGAGGGATGCAGATGTAGTTAGGGATCTTTACCAAGTAATCTCATAGTGTGGCACGCTATACAAGTACAAATCCTTGGGCTATGGTACATTTCAGGTTGAAATATCTTATTAAAAATGATCAGCCTATGATGCATTTCATACTGAACATATTCATATCTTCAAAATGTATTACAAATGAAACAAATTTCACTGCCTTTCATACAAACATCTTAACAGGTTATTTTAGATGGCCACACATGCTTGATTAAAAAATATGACCAAAACATTGCCCAATGCCCTACTATTAAGTTTTAAAACATGGCTTGCAGATATTTCGTCAAGTGGCCATCGCTGTGCCCTCTCCACCGGGCCTGCACCTGTCATGTGTTACGGATATATCAGCTCGTGCAGCCGTCAGTGATAAATTAGACACATAGATTGCTGGCCAGAATCAGTGAGAGCGAACTAAGTCAGTCCCGCCGGATGAAAAAAACGCTGTTTCGTGCCCCCGTGTTATTAGGCCTTACTGCCTCGCCCTCGCCCCCCACATCCCACTCTGCCCATAGGTCAGCAGATTCATGTTTCACACGGCTATATTTATCCAAACGACTACATTGACTGAGATAGGCCTGTCTAGCAGCCTGTGCAGTGTCCAGGTCTTATAGCCTAGAGTTATTCTCTAGTCCGGGTCTGTAAAACCTGTTAGAAACACAGATAAATAGAATCCCGTGGCTCTCCTTTGAGATAATTTATTCATGTAAGAACTAAAATACACTTGTGAAAAAAGCAAGTCTAATACAATTTGTCATATAATTTCAAACGAATTTGTACTTTTCAACATGCCTGCTGCGTCAAAGACTGCGTAGAGTTATGCGCGACTTTCAAAGGGTTAAACCGTGGCGTGCGTGGGCTCTTAATGAATAGCACTTTACGCCCCTAAACTAGTGGAATCCCTAATCGCAGAATGAATGGGAGGAGTCATAAAAGAGCTTTTCAGAAAAAGCTATTCGACATAATTCGCTTTAAAATGGACACAACTAATAGTTGCACTGCTTTCTGGGGTGTTTATTTGTTATTCACCACTGTAGAAGACACGGCAAAGCTGGGGTCCCGACATCCACGCAAACGTGGCTCTGCGAGACACGAGGCGCCGTGCACGCTCCCGGTGACACTGCGCGCCCCCGCGCCGCCCTAGAATTTAAAGAGCGAAGAGCGGGCGCGCATGCGCAGTTAAGAGGGAACTGCTGAGGCTCGTTTTGGTGGGTATGTGTGGCTGAGTCGGTGCGGATGAGAGAGTGAGTGTGAGAGAGGGAGACCGAGAGTGAGTGAGAGAGAGAGAGAGTTTGGGGTTCACACTTCTGTCGGCCGCTGACCTGCGCGTGTGCCCTCGGAAAAGAAACGGAGAGGAGAAGAAAAAGAGAGGGGGAAGGTGAAAGGCCTGGAATGACGGGAGCTGATTTAAGTGAATAGGCACAAAAGCAGGGGCACCGCGCAGCCAGAGAGCAGAGATCACACATCCAGCGGGACTACAGGCTCAGTCGTCGGATCGCCCCATAGCATCTCGGGTGGGAAAGAAAGCTCGTAAACTAGGTAAGTCAGGTTAGCGCATAAAACCTCCCCTGTAGCGGGCGTGATCGCGCCCTACAGCTGCCTCCTCCTCCTCCTCCTCCTCCTCTCTCTTTACATTACTGTTCCCAATATGTTATGTTGATCTAACGCAGTGATAACTTTAGACGGAGTGAGTTGGCTTTTTAAGCAAGCGGCGATTTAAATCATGTGGTTGTGGTAAATTTGGGATGACGACGACATGACACGAAATGGACTTCACGGAACCGGGCGGCACAAAGGAGAAGGGTCTGGGTCGGTGTGGCCGAGTCTAAACGTGGTCGCCAGAGAGAGATCAGATAACCGGAATCATAACTCGGCGCCACCGCTGGATTAGCGCCCTGGGGCAGACCTCGTGTTCGTTCCCCATTAGCGGGTTCACCGCCGCCACTCGCGGCAGCGGAGACGTTAGTTAGCGCTGGTTGTATGTGGACCTCGCGCTGTCGCGTCCCGCCGTGTCTTCGACGTCAGCCCTGAGCTCACCAACAGGCCTCTCGTGGCCGGTCAGGCTGCAGCAGGCCGCACCACGTCCAACACGGGCGGAGGAGCGGGAGTGTCTTCACGAAATATGTCCCAAACCCGTCCAACCCGCCTGGTTTGTGAACAGTTGAGACGTTTAAATGAAGTAAAGATGGACGCTTCGTAGAGCGCCGCAGTACAGACGGCCTCCTCGAGCACGGCTACAGCGTTAGCGTTAGCATAGCAGCGCCGGTGGATTAACGGCGCTGTGTGTTGTGTGGCTAAAGCCGAGTCTGGTCGGTCAGCTGGACTGAAGAGACACGAAAAGCTGTCCGGCTGTCATTTTTAACGTCCACTCTGAAGTCTAGTGGGAGCAGGTGAGCCGTCCGGTGGTGCAGGTCTGCTGCAACGGGCTGCGTGTCGATGAATTTCTCGCATGGAGGCAGCATGACTTGACGTTTGGGCCTTTCCACGTGAACGCGTGCGCACCACCATGCAACCATAGCACGAATAAAAGGGCCTGTGCTATAACTCTAGCTTTCCACAATTCACAAATTGCATACCTGAATATGCCTCTAATAACCGTTTTATAGCAACTGTGACATTTATTGTTGTTAGACATTTATAACAGCAGTCTAAAAAAACAGGTGCCATGTTCCTGTTACCTAATTTAGCTCTCCTTTGCAGTCTAGCGAGCTAGCGGAGTGCCCTACCTTTTATGCCCCAAAGAGATTTGCGTTCAAATACTTTAAATCTATATTGACTTAATCATTTTAATGCTACATAAATGATCAAAATTCCCCACACTATCTCTGCATGCCTTTTATTCTTCTGTATACTACCAACACCACCCCAACATTAGTTGACATTGGTACATATTTCAGCCCCGTTACAAATCATGGCCTGCATTCATTTTTATGCCAAATGTTTGTCTCCCTTCAGGTCAAAGATGGCAGATGCAGATTTGGACTTCACGACAGGTGATGCTGGGGCTTCCGCCACCTATCCCATGCAATGCTCTGCCCTGCGCAAGAACGGCTTTGTGGTGCTGAAGGGCCGACCATGCAAGATTGTGGAGATGTCCACTTCCAAAACTGGCAAACACGGGCACGCAAAGGTGAGTGTACATGAATGTGTGATTTAAAATGTCATGATGAGACTTTATATAATTTAGATCTGCTGTTCAACTGATTAGAAATGGATAAAGAAATATGTGGGCTCTGCATCCAGGTCTAAATCTCATTTAGACAATGGCAAAGGTACTAGGTGCCTTTTGTTTGGTATTCAGAATCAAACTAAACTAGCTAGATATGTCTTTGTTGCACACAACTAGAGCTTCTGGAATTTGTACCATATGGGTCCCTGAATGTGCTGTAGTTGATGTGGACATCATTCAGCTCAGAACAATACTATATAAAAGCCCTGTACAATAGGAGATGACTGGGAAGGTTCAGAATGAACAACTTTTGAATAGCAGGATAAACTGCTTTACTCTGTTTTGGCCGACAGGTCCACATGGTTGGCATTGACATCTTCACTGGCAAAAAGTATGAGGATATCTGTCCCTCAACTCACAATATGGATGTTCCTAACATCAAGAGAATGGACTATCAGGTATGAATGTTGGTTGGTATGGCTCTGTCAAGAACCTGGATACACAGTTTGTATTTGTGCTGATAAGGAGTTACTAACTCTGCATGTTTCAAGGCAGTGAATGAAATGAATTACTCTTAATATCCTCTTACATTCTCAAGAACAGACAGTCAAGATTGAAAGTTTAGTTATTCAAGTAAATGTGTTAATGCTTGAATTGGGATTATTTTTCTCAAATAAATCTAATTTCCTTTTTTCTTTTAACCTACTTCTTACAGTTGATTGGCATCCAGGATGGCTACCTGTCTCTGCTTCAGGACAGTGGTGAGGTCAGAGAAGACTTAAAAATGCCTGAGGGAGACCTGGGAAAAGAGATTGAGAGCAAGTTTGATGCTGGAGAGGAGATCCTGGTAAGTGTCTTTTACAGTGTCTACCTAAAGCTAGAACCACTAACTTTGCAAATAGCAATATTATTAATAGTATTGTTTATACTTGGTAGTACTAATTTTTATTTTGTTTTATTTCCCCCCCTTCAGATCACTGTCCTGTCTGCAATGAATGAGGAGTCTGCAGTGGCCATCAAAGCCATGGCTAAATAAAACGCAGCAGGTATACAGAGCTCTCACTCATGTGTGCCGCTCACCTGCTAGCTGAGAGTGACTGTGCGACGCTAGTGTGCCAACAGCAAAGCACTAATCCAAGTGTTTACATTTTATTCGAAAGATTCAAACACCTTAACAATAGTATTTCCAGTCATATAACTATCTATGTGATTGCAATGATGTTTCAATAAAATACCTTCTTTGGTTCAAAAAAATGTTAAAACCACTTTTTCACTCTCAGATGCAAGTCGGAAGCACAGATGTAATAAGTTTATTTAAAATTATTTTAACAGTTTGTTTATGTATAACCCTTGGGTGGGGTTTGGCAATATGGCAGAGATGTCATGATACTTTATCACAATATTTAAATTTTGAGAGGTTTGATACGTTAGAACTGAAGAAGCAGTAAATTCAGTTAAGCAGGAATATGTATACTGTCTTTGTGAAGAAGCATTTGGTTGGCTAGTGTTTAAGATTTGATGACTACGTTATGCTCAGAAAAGCATATCGTAGTGCAGTTCATCTACATACAGTCCTGTCATGTTGTCCACCTCTAACCTTGCGAAGCTGCTGCTATTAGATGACTTTGAACTTGTGCTATACAGCCATGGATCAACAAAAGCAAGTCTCAAGAAACAGAAATTGAATGATTTTTTACACATATAAAAACTTTTCACTATGTCCAAATATTTATTTACACTCCTTTTTTTTTCTTTAATATATACAGATGTATTTGAGGTTATTAAAACATGGACTGAACGTTTGCTGTTTGCACACTGGCAACTGCACTAACAAACACATAGATACAGCCTTCGTATTCATGTTGTTCTGTACATGATAAGTGACCATGTATGAATGAAGTGTACATAGGATTTCCTGTTGAAATTTATACTGTATTTTGTACTACCTGCAGTTACGTTTTGTCCTGTTAATAACACAATGGGGCTAAGTTGTAAAACAATAAACACATAAAGCTGATGTCTATTCCCAGATGTTAGTGTCCCCCAAAATGGATATATTAATGTAGGCACAGTGAGTGAGTGTTAAACTAGTTGACTTACTGGCTTTTGTTTGATTTATTCATTTGATTACTGCTTGCAGACGTGGGCCTTTACAGAAATCTATATTCCCAGGTAACTGTGCCCATACAGTTCTTTTAGACTAAGTTTAGTCTTAGCACATGCTCTATTTATCAGCACTAATGACTCTGTAATATGTGATGCGTAGCTAGTTTGCACTTGGGAGTCTGGCCTTTTGCACTCATTCTAGACTGCTTAGACAATTTAAGTTTGACACTGGTCAATTATACAGTTACTCACTCTGTCCACGTCTTCCCTTCCCCTTCTCATTTTTTTTCTTTGATTACATCAAAAACATGTTTCTCTCCTTTTTTTTTTGTATCTTCCCTCTTTTCCTTTGGTTCTGAATTGCATTCTATCCTGTTCCCTCATTCTCACTTACTCCCACCTATCTTTTCTCTGGTATCATTTTCTCCCTTTCTCTCAGGTATTGGCAAGATGCACTGGACCTGGAAAGAAGGAGAGAATTACACCTCAGCAATGCTATTCTCCCTCTTTTTTTTTTTCTCTTTTTCATTCTTTATCTCTCCCTCTCTTTATGTACTTTATAGCCCATCTTTGGGTTGGAAAACTAGGGAAAAAAAGGAATAAATAATTGGAAATTGCAAATGGACAAAAAATCTGTAAATATACTGAATATACATTAGTCAACACTATTTTGAATGTATATAATAGAGAAGAAAGAACGACAAATGTGCTTCGGCTATCTGTTCAGCCTTGGGCACTTTAATAGCAGCGGGGTTGTGCCCCTGCTAAGACACCTCATATGTATGAGACGAACATGAGTGTGTCTTCTCATTTAGTCTTTTTTTTTTTTTTTTTTTTTTTAATATATATTTCCATCTGTCCCAGTTAGCACCCTTTATGCATTCTTTGCCACTTTCAATTGGGATCTCAAGTACATAGCTACGGCTGTGTCGAGTGGCTGTTTTTTTTTTTTAATTTCAGATTAGAGTAAAAGCCACATTCTACGGTAAAAGACAGAAACACAGGTCATGTGTAGTAGGATGTGGTGTAGTTCCTTCATTGGAGGACTGTCACCCACTTTTACCTCACAGTAGCCGAAATACAAAAGATATAGAGGGTGCCATCTTGACAGATATATTTAGTCACCGGTCACAGATGCTCATAAAATATCCTATTTACAGTGTAAAGATACAGTTTTCATGTAGAATTATGGTTTAAGCAGGACTTTAAGAGGGTAATATATGAGGAGATGGAGTTGGCAAAAAATAAATAGGAGTATAGTAAGCCATGGTTTGGCCTCTGTATGTTTCTGAGCTTGTAATGATGCCATGACATCACATCACTGTCGTACATTTACATCCCACCAGCTAAGTAGACTATCCTGCAGATAAGACTGTACTGATTGACCTTTTTTTTAATTTGGTGAACTTGTCTGTATGGTTCAAGGTTTTTTTTTTTCTTTTCATTTTATGTAGGCTCACATTGAGGGTGGTGTCAAAACCATCTCTTCACTTTCATATTACATGAGCAAAACTTTAATTTGTTCCTTGACTGTGATAAACAATTTATATTAAACCAAGAGAATCTCTCAACCTAATATTAAAAAAGGAGCACATGAACTTTGCCTTTTTTGTTTCAGTGTCTGAAGGGCATTGCTGCAACACAGCTAAGTACTGTAATTGTCCAGAAATAGTGGAACCCTTGATGAAAACAAGCAAAAAATTCTGTATTAAATTAAACAAAAGATGTATTTGAAACTTAATTTTGTCTAATGAATTTTTAAATTAACAAATGTAGGTATGGTATCTTTAAATAAACCCAAACAGTTACATCTGTTCAATTCCCAAGAATGTTATTGAACTAAGCCTAGTCTTAGTGGACTAGTTTTGTGGTAAGATGTTTTAACTTTTCCATTTTGTGGGGAAACTAAAGTATCTGTCCACTGAAACAGGTGGCAGTTGAAATAATATGATCATATAAGATGTGGTAAAAAATGATTTAACATACTATGAAGGTCCAGGAGGGCAAGGTGTGGGTGATATGGCAACAATATCTCACAATGCGTCAAACAGTACAAATCATGTTTCTTCAACATTTCACATACATCTACAGTTACGCAGGACTAATTATGGGGTTTGTAATATAACATGCAGTTGGTCACTGCTCTGGCAGTACAGTGATGTCCACAATATGCTAAGAGAAGCATATTTTGATATACTTTGATGGCATTTATCAGAAAACATACATCTTCATTTCACTCAGCCCTAATCAGGATAGCAATGAAGTTTCCAAAATTGGGTACAACTGCAGATTAGCCCAAAGGATGCATGTTCTCTCCCCAGTTAAAGAACTGCAAAAGTTTTGTTGCATCATGTGGCACCTCTAAATCAACCTTGAGATCACATATACATCAGGGCTTTCTAATGTTATCCACAAAGGGTCAGTGTGGCTGCATATTTTCATTCTAACATATCAGGAGCCTGTGTGATTAACCGTTGAAGACTGAGACCAGCCGACTGAACAAGTAGAATCAAGTGCCCTCATGCTTGTTTGGAATGAAAACCTAAAGCCACAGCTGCCCTTTTTGGACACCCCTGATATACATACTGGTTGGCAGTCAACAAAAAATCAAACATCTGGTGCAGTTCTCCTCAGACACGGGTTAAAAATGTACACAGGAAGAATGTGGTAAAGGAAGATACTTCATACCTCATGTCAGATCTGGAAAAGAGCAAAGATGTGGGCCAAATACTGGGACATTAAAGCCGAAACCTGCATGCTTGTACCTTGATTGTAGGTGAGCATAAGTTTTAAAAGACGTTATTAATCTAAACATACATCAGAAATCAATATAATTCAGGGAAATTAAAAGCGATGGTTTGTTAGATTCATTTGAAGTATTAACCCTCCTGTTATTCTCAAATTCACTAACATTTTATTCTTGGGGTCAGTTTGACCCCAGCGTTTAAAACCACCTTGGAAGTATCACAATTCTAGTGGGAGTTATATTTTCTGTCCCCCATGTCGTGTGAACCATCAGTGGTTCTCGTACTACTACAGGTATGGATACGTTAGGTTAGGTCCCTAAAGCAAAGGGAAGTTTTTGAATATTATAAAATAAAAAATTGATATCATCCAAAACAAAAGTATGTAAAATGTTGATATTTCTTATGCTTAATACAGCTAAAACAGCCCAGGGCCTAAGAACACTGATCCATACAAAATGCATTTATATAAATATGTTCATTTTATGTTTACCTAGCTGTCCCCAATAAATTAGGAAGTCTTTAAATACGAAGCAAAAAAAAGCAATAATTTTTTTTAGAGATGTTAAACACGGACATAAGATAATAGAAGTGTTGAAACTCATCAAAAACCTTTAATCAGAGATTAATAGGGTTGCACATGTGTTATAAACCTAAGGATATGACTAATCTTAATGCTCTACATGGAGGAACAAGCTCACCTAAAATATATTAATCATTATGGAAAAACCTTGTTTTTAGCATTTGCTGTAGCGTTTCTGGATGAGGATTAAGGCACTAAGCCTTTTTATAAGCACATTTTTCGTTTATCATTTTTATTCATTTTCATCAAGGATGCCTATAATTCTGGACCCGATTATAGGCCAAGCAATAATTAGCCAACTGACACCATGATTTACATGGGCATAGTAAAGAAAATATAAAGAAAATACAGTTTTGCAAAAAATTTTAATGTACAGTCAACTGGAATGAGGTCATGAACATCCTCTTCAGGAGCAATAAAAAGCTACTTATCTAAAATGTAACATTTTCAGACTTCCTAAGTATATTGTAAGGGTCAATATTAACTACTTGGATAAAAAACCATATACAAACCACTGCCACTCTCCAGACCTGTAATTTTATTTTTGTTCAGTTTTAAATAAACTGATAAAATCAATATCTTTAAAATGTTCGTGGTTAAACAAATTACTAAAGTCAGTGATCTTTATCCAGTCACAGTTAAACAAATATACCTAATTATAGGAGATGCTAATGGCACAGAGCACTGGAAAAAAGGCAGTGATTAATGTTTCCCCAAATCAAACACATTATCTACACATTTCTTCAGTTTTGCACCCTGACCTCTAGTACACATTAGTATATTTTCAGCCCTTTTCAACAGAAGTACAACAGCATTCACTGATTACACTTATTTTAATGCCACAAAACTATCCATATTAAATTTGAATGTACAGTATGTGAGAGGGCATCCAAATCAAAATTGTTTTTCAATAGGCATGTTTAACAGTGAGCTGAATTATTGTTACTGTCATCAATTCTGAATAGGTCAGTTATAACCCAAGATGATAAATCTTCCACGTTGCAACTTTGGTCACTTGCTATATTTACCGCACCTTTACATAGTTTGGTTTTCATAACCTTGGTTGTCAAACTTGGTTACTTGCTGTGATGATAGAATCTCTGTCCGGCTTGAGGGTGGGAGAGGAAGGCATGACGAGGTGCTGACTGAGGAGAGCTCTGAAAAGAGGCCTGTTAAAAACACACACAAATAACTTAAGTTCTGCACAGAAAGCTTTTCAAAACAGTACTGTGCAAAAGTCTTTCAACAAATACTTGAAAACAGAATTTCTCTTGGCAGCAAGTGTGTTTTGCTTAATGTAAAAACACTAAAATCATAATGCAAACCAATACAGTAAAGAGTAACAAGAATTTAGAAGAACAGGTTTTGTTCCAGATTTCTCATTGATGTCCTTATTACTTACTTTTCAGATAAATAACCTTTTAATTACTGACCTCCAAACTTCATGTGGCCTTCAGATTAGCTCAAGAACAGCGTAGAGAGCTTCATGGAATGGGTTTCCATGGCCGAGCAGCTGCATCTAAGCCTTGCATAACCAAGTACAATGCACAGCGTCTAATGCAGTGGTGTAAAGCTCTGCCACTGGACTCTAGAGCAGTGGAGACGTGTTCTCTGGAATGATGAATCACGCTTCTCCACCTGGCAATCCGATGGACAAGTGTGGATTTGGCAGTTGCCAGGAGGACGGTACTTGTCTCACTGCATTATGCCAAGTGTAAAGTTTGGTGGAGGGGGGATTATAGTGCAGGGTTGTTTTTTGGAATTTGGGCTTGGCCCCTTAGTTCCAGTGAAAAACTCTTAATGCTTCAGCAGACCAAGATATTTTGAACAATTTCATGCTCCCAACTTTGTGTGAACAGTTTAAGGATGGCCCCCTCCTATTCCAACATGACTACGCACCAGTGCACAAAGCAAGGTCCATAAAGACATGGATGAGTGAGTTGTGTAGAAGAACTTCACTGGCCACAGAGTCCTGACCTCAACCTGATAAAACACCTTTGGGATGAATTAGACAGACTGCAAGCTGGACCTTGTCAGACACTGATGTTGGAAGAGCTCATAAAAAAGCTTCTGGAAGAATGGTCAAAAATTCCCATAAACACACTCCTAACCCTTGTGGAATGCCTTCTCAGAAGAGTTGAAGATGCTGTTATAACTGCAAAGGGTGGGCCGATATCATATGAAACCCTATGGATTAAGAATGGGATGTGACAAGTTCATATGTGTGTGAAGGCAGACGAGCGAATACTTTTGGAAATCTAGTGTATAAACAAGTGTTTTTACATGTGCACAAAGACAAAAACTTGACTAAGATACAGGAAGTACAGAAAAGAGAATAACATACGAATTAAACGTTTTTGGGCGTAAAAGCATGGGTCAGTGACCTCACCTTTGCTGTAGGAATCTGAACTGCCATTGAAGGTGTAGACAGAAGTCCTGTAGCACTTACATGTAGAGCCTGTGGGTGCATGGGCCTCAGAGTACCCTGTAATACACATACATGTTTATACATAGATGTCCAAGTGAAAATAAGTCAACACATCCTCTACAGAGAACAATCTTAAATATTTTTCTGAAAATTCTAGCGCACAGTATTTACTTATATTAGTTTGACATGTTAGGGAACAAAAAAAAAGTGCACCCAAAATAATTTTATTTTCCCCACAATAGGTTCAATGAAAGCAGTTCTGCATTTTTGTTGACTGTGCACTTACAAAATCAACAAAACATGCAATCTGATCGGGGCGCCCAGACTTTTGCAAATGACTATACACACACACACACACACCTCCCTTACAATTTGATATGCTATTAATATGCTATATGCCAAAGAATATGTGGACATTTCCCTTATTATTAAGTTCAGGTGTTTCAGCCACACCATTGCTAACGAGTATAAAATCAAGCACCTAGCCCTGCAATCTCCATAAATATGAACAGGTTATACTGAAGAGCTCACTGACCAAACATGGCACTTTTATAGGATGCCACCTTAACCACAATTCAGTTTGTGAAATCCACCCCAGTCAAATGTAAGTGTTATTACTGAGAAATGGAAGCATCTAGGAGCAAAAACAGCTGAGCCATGCAGTAGACCAAGCAAACTGCTACCCTCCATAATTCAAAGTGCCATCAGTAAAGTTTGGTGGAGGAAGGATAATGGGCTGGGGCTGATTTTCAGGGTTTGAGCTCAGCCCCTTAATTCCAGTTTGAGGAAAGGCCTTTTCAGTTCCAGTCTGACTGCCTTTGTGCACTAAGTTAGCTCTATAAAGACATGGTTTGATGATGGTATGAAGGAACTCCAGTGGTCTACACACAGCCCTCACTTCAACTCCACTGAATACCTTTGGGAAGAATTGAAACTTCAATTGTAAGCCAGACCTTCTCATCCAACATCACTGCCTGAATTCGCAAATCCTCTTTTGACTCAATGGGCACAAATTCCCACAGACACCCCATTTTACGGGGGTGGAGCCACTGCACAGCTCAGCGTTTTTGTTTCCAAAAATGCCAGGACTACTCCTGTCAATTTTCATGCTCAATCGTTCCTGTATTTATTTATTTATTTATTTCTGTTTCAAGTAATATCAAATTTTCAATTTGAATAAATAAAATACCAGCCTTTATTCTTCTTGTTTTTTGACTTTATGATTAGTTTGTGAAACTGTAAAATTAAGCTATGTCTTGATTTATCCACAGAACCAAAAACGAGAATTTTTCAATACTGGATTTAAAAATCGAGTGACCAAAAGATACAATGACCTTGCAAAACGGAGTCATGTAAATCATTAAATCAAATGCTCCATAGTAATGCCCATGGTTTGGAATGGGATCTCCAACAAGCTTGCATATGTGTGAGGGTCAGATTTCCACATACATTTGTAATCTGAGCATTTTGGAACTCTTTGGAACGCTGTCAGCAAAAACATCTCTTAAAATTTATTGCAACAGCTACCCAAAAACAAGTGTCAAAACTGCTCACAGTGATGCAGGGCATGAACTACACTGGCACAATATAATACTGTGCAAACTGAAGCACATAAAGAATTATCAAGACTTTCTCCACTTCTCTCTCACTGTAGTAGACAAAGACTTGTTTAAGTATGTTCCTGATAATTTGTGAAACAATTAATGAACCCCCACTAATCAAACGGGTTTACCGAGTCAGTGAAGCCAGACTGCTGATTAGCATGCTCCAACTGCTTCTGAAGAGGAATGCTGGCACTGGGGATGAATCCTATGAAGAAGATCAACAAAAACAAAAACACACAGCAACAACATAAATTTGAGCATTAGCCAGATTTTACCTTTCAACATGACACTGAATTTGCACAGACAAACCAATAACGCATAAAAACATATGTACATATACAAGATAATTAGGTCAGCAATAACATTTACATAGAACTACACGTATGCTCACCTGGCGGGGAAGTGAAATGGCTGTGGACAGCGTAGCCCTGCGGCTGATGTGGCAGGTATGGCATGGTCTGAAAAGCTGATGCACCTACAGAGAGAGCAACACAGCCAAGCTTTATGTGAAACAGCTCACAATATTCATTCACTATGATTCTTCGTATGAATTACATTGCAGATGAAGCTGAATGAACTATCCAGAACCAAAATATGTTATATGAGTTAATACTGATTAAGCCAGGTAACTACTCTGTGTAAAACATTCAAACAGGCATTTCAGATTCATGAAACATTTCAGAATAACAATAAATAAATAAATGAATAAAAATATCACATTTCCCTCTGTAGAGTACATTTTTTTCTCCTCTTAATTTTCTGCCAGTAGCAGCCAGTTTCCACTCCTTTAAATGTCAGTGCACTTCAAGTTGTAGGTCGTTTCTGTCTGTATGTTACAACATTCACCCTCCACTGTAACTATACTGATAATTATACAACATGGACTCAGACTATCCATTACACCAACTTCTGTGACAGTGCATTAAAATGGGCATTCCAGTCTAAAACTAAAACTGCTGAGAATCCCTGTGGTGTCACTCAGTCCTGACTGCTAGCCTAGCTACTGATTTATCGGCTAATACAGCCACAGTGGCATTAGTTTAACCTTGGTGTCGAACAAAACCATAAAGAACAATATTTTAGCACAAAATGGACATTTGACCCTTTCAGTCTGATAAAAGAAGTCAAACTGAGGTAAAGTATCCAGATAACCAGTTGCTAACTTTAGCTTTAACTTGTTGTCAACTCCATCTGATGAGTAATTTCTCATAGTTTGAGTAATCCATTGTCTCCACTGAAACGACTTAAAGACAGCTGTCATCGGTATAAGGCTACAATAAGGTAATCAACTTCTTAGCAGGAATGTTGACTATCTGCATTCCTTTTGTATTCACCAGCTAAAAAAACCCTTTCAAAACCTTTTTCAAATGTTTCTCCAACTTTCAAGGTACATCATCAGAAGGGGGTTTTCCTTGTCTCTAAAACTGGAAATAAATCACACTCTAGCCACTACAGCAGCACTGCTGTAGGATGTGAGTAAGCATGTTTAGAACAGATGGAGCAATGGATAAATCTGTTATTTTGGTCAGACTGTCCATACTTGCTGACAGAGCACTGCAGCTTATATTATTTACCTATAATAAATCACAAATACATGAGGCAATTCACAAAATAACTTCTTTAATTTTGACACTGTCAGAATCTTATTCAACACCATGGTGATGACTGTTCATTTTATTTAACTTGAATATAAAAAACCTTTATAGAACTGTTCCTGCTACTAGATAGATTTGTGGCATTTAGTTTTCAGCATGGAGGAAGTGAGGGAAATTATTCCCAAAACATCTAACAATAGCAGTCCTGATTTACGTGTACAAGAACATGAACTAATACCTCTAATCTGGGAGCTGCTGGAAAAGCTGATGGGAACTGATGCACCTGGGCCATAGGTAGAGGGGTGCTGGGCCTGTGAGACAGCGTAGGAGTCGTGTACTGCAGGGCTGCCGGAAAACTGCCCATGCTCAGAAGAGCCTGGAGTGAAACTAGGCTGGCCAGGGAAGTGACGGCCCTAATCAACACAAACGTGGTCAATTCACAAGCTGAACAAGCACATGGAATTGCAAGGTTTTAATCTGTCCTCTAGTTGGACAGGACCTTCATTTTTTAAAGCTCTACTTGATAATTATGACATCTTACTGTTAAAGTATTGTTTAAAAAGTTTACTTATAAAATAGACCACTTTGGCTCTCAAATCTGATTGGCTAAACCACATTTAAAAAGCACTGTAAAATACTTGAAATACATGCACACATTGCCTGATATCTCTATTAATGCACAAGGTTATTATGTTGCTTAATTACAATAGCCTACTGTTAAAACTACACTGCTTGGTAATAAATCAAGATAAAACAAAATAAAACAAAAGAGTAATATATGTATTTCAAAAAGATGCAAATTCTGAAATATAGCTATTTACACTGTTACTTCCAAACAAATATATGTGCAAAGGATGTGAAAGGCAAAAATAGAGTTCTGACTCACAGGGATGCCAGGTGTCTGAAACAACTGTTTACCACGATCTGCCAACAGACCTCCAGGCCTGCTGTGACTCACTGGACTGCCTGAAAGACAAACATGAGCAAATCCTCAATATCAACACTGTTCAAGCGAGCAAGGCCTCCTCCAATATACATGAACCACATCCATAAAAACCTTTCCTTTAGTTTCTGTTTTATCAGAGCATAGCAGGGACTGCTTATAAAGTGGAATATTCTTTAAAAGCAAGTCTTCCAATAACAGGGAGAACAGAATAACTGTAAAACTGACCTTGCAGGCTGAGCAGGTGCTGTCCTGAATGCAGGGGTATACTGGACTGGTAACTGGCCGAGGTCAATGTTGTAATATCACTGTTGAACACAGCAAATAAAGAGGGTGACATGCAGTCAATTTAGCACTGAAAATGACTGAACATACAGTTGTATGCAAAAGTTTAGGCACCCCTAGTCAAATAACGTTTTGCTGATATTTATAAGTGAAAATAAATGACACATTCTCATCGGCAAACACAGTTCTGCACATTTGAATGCACAATTACTGTTTATTTGCTAGATTTAACAATTTATTTAATTTTTTGGCATATGACTACAGTTGTCGTAACAAAATATTTCATCTTTTGAAATGGTAAGTAAACACGAGACACCTTTAGCATGCATTTATATAACAATATTGGTCCACCATTCATCATAACAAAGCGTAGCTTTTGTTCTTAAATTGTGTACAAAATAAAAAATAAGAAAAAAGGAAAGAGGTTTTATATGACAGCAAACAATAGCCAACAGAAGGAATAAAACCTGCCAACATTATAGAAATTTAATGTGCAAATCTCTTACCCCTCTTAATCCCTTAAATCTACAGAAAACAAGTTTTATTATCCACCTTTGCTCCTTTCTTCGTCTCTTCTCCTCTTCATGGAGAACTTTTTTAAGTTGTAGGAATAGCTGGTGTTTCTCCTCCTGCAAGCCCTGCAATTTCTCCCCCATCTTCTGAACCTAAAACACAGTGCTGGAATGTACTGATGTTCCATACTGAAGCAGCGCACACACACACACACACACACACAAAATGCTGTGGCAGCTAGTGCTATTACAGTATCAGTATTGATGCTGATATTGGTACTTAAAAACAGTATAGGTATCGGTGGTGGGGATACAGATACCCATGACTGGCACCTCAAAAGAATTTCTGACGCATACATGCGCACTAGTAGACACAACTTAACAACACGTCAGCAGAGTGGGACAACAAACAGTAGTAAAAATCCTCATGGCAGAATCTGCAACAGCACTTTTTGATGTTAATAACACGCCAATGGAGTGGCTTTCCTGAACGACTGAGCTGCTTCTTTCAGTAACCACTTGTCTGCTGCTGCGTGGTCACTTACAGTCTGAGTTAATGTTGCTGAGAGAGCCAAAGGAACCACTAGCCTCTTCAAGTAATGACAGCCTTTAGTCTCAATTTAGCCTTTAGCACAGCAGCTTGCTGGCTGTGCTCGAGTGTCCACTAGCCCAGCTTGCCGTGCACCTCCGTTGGTCAGCCATATCAATCAGCAGCGGGTTCTTGCAGCCTGGCACAGAAATTTGCTAATACTGACAACCTAAATGATGGTTATATTTACTAAATCGACACTCAGCGATGCAGCACAAGTGAACAAGATATACGTATTCGACAAATGACTTGAGTTTTTGTTCATTTGGACCCAAATGTAATATTTTTAAAAGGTAATTACATAAATATCAGGACTTATACGCGAGTTAGTTTAGATAGAGTTTGTATCGGGATTGGGATACTACAAGAACAGGTATCAGAAACGAAAAAGTGGTATCAATGCAGCTCTAGTTGTAGCCATTTGCAAACTTGGAATTCCGCAACTTAATGCCACTCAAAGTCTTTCCTGAATTACACACGTGTACATCACAATGTGCTTCAAGCCAACGAGGGTTTTAAGAGTTTAATGTTGATGTTTTGCAAACACACACACACACACACACACACACATATACATATATATATATATATATATATATATATATATATATATATATATATATATATATATATAAATATATATAGTCTGTGAGTCTACAGCTGGACAGCAGATCCCCCTACCTGCTCTTTAGTTTCCTCCAAGGACATTCTTTCTTCCATCTCTTTTGTCCGTTTCCTCTCTTCTTCTTCTTTCATCTTCTGCTCCATCATCTTGTCTACTTCTTCCTCTTCTAAAAACAAGCCAAAGAAACAAACAGTTCTTCAGAGAAGACAGATTTAATGACCCAGCCTGAAGCCCCTGTGCTGACACCATTATGTTCAGTTCGTTACCTTGTCTTTTTCTCTCCCTCTCTCTCATGATGTGTTTGTGCAGAGCTCTGGCCATCGCGTTGGACAGTTTGGGTCTCTCCAGCAGAGCAGGCATGGTGACGGGCAGTGGGGGTGCCAGCTGCAGACGAAAGGATTTCATTATACAAATAACTTCACACCAAGACCACATCTCTGTGAGCTCATTTACAGCCTCAGTCACTTAGCTATGTGCGTTTGTTTGGCCGTCGTTAATTCAGAAACTGTGTACGAGACTGGCTAGTGTAAATCAGAGAAGGTAAGCCAGCCAGCTAACTAACTAAAGAGAAGAGGGCTAGCTCGTTAGCTAAACACAGCTAGCTACGATTCCCTCCCTGAGCTTCAGCTTCACTACAGCTACAGCAGCTCACCACGGACACAAACTCACTTTCGTTGTCTTATGAGCTCCAAGAAAGAAAACTTCGAAATTGTCTTTTCTCGCCTCCTTCGACCACACAGAACAGAGTGAGCTCTTTCAGCTTTTCGCTTGAACTTCAGGTTTGTTTCCTTGCGTCTTCGATCTCTTCCCGTGTTAAACCCTTTTTCCGGTCCGGTACAATTCCGACAAAATAGAAGACCTTACGAACGTTATGGCTGCGTCCCAAACCACCACTTCTACACTTTACACACTACACTAATCAATGCACTTCTAAAGGTAGTGCACTATATTTGGACACTATTGAGTCCTGTAGTGCGCTGTTTGGGACGCAACCTATGTTTCCGCCAAACAAAAGCGGTTTGAATGCGCGAATGAGACATTTAAACCCCAGAAAATACGCAGATGTTTTATCATTTGATGCACAAATTATACAATAAATAAACACATGAAGCTTTGAGAGATTAAAGCCAGTGAAGAAATTAATTAGACGAAACGCACACATTAATAATACTCGAGCAACTTTCGAAGGAGGATTCGTTCAGCGCCGCACTGTGCTGACCGTTCGCGGTGCTGAGGGGTTTGACATCTCCCTAAAAAATCGCCCCTAAAATTCACATCCTACCAAAAATATTAGGATACCTTCTCTAATTGTCTGTCTAAAATATATATCATTGCTAAGACCAACAACTTTCGAAAGAAAAGACAAGAAAATATAATAATTTGAACGTTTAAAAAGCCCAAATTTATGACTGCAAAAGGAAATGTTTTCCTAAGACGTTTGTCCTTCCTTCACATCCTAATGGGGGAAAAGAAGCCTCAGTGTGCTGCGCTCCCCAACCTTCAGTCGGCAACAGTGCCCTGAAACACACAGTAAACACGCCGAACGTTCAGCGTCGGAACGTCCGGCTTTACAGTCTTACTACAGTCACCAGCACAACTACCCTCAACACACACACACACACACACACACCTCAGCCGCTTCTCCTTCTGGGTCGCGGACTATCCTCAACACACACACACACACACACACACACACACACACACACACACACACACACACACACCTCAGCCGCTTCTCCTTCTGGGTCGCGGACTATCCTCAACACACACACACACACACCTCAGCCGCTTCTCCTTCTGGGTCGCGGACTATCCTCAACACACACACACACACACCTCAGCCGCTTCTCCTTCTGGGTCGCGGACTATCCTCAACACACACACACACACACCTCAGCCGCTTCTCCTTCTGGGTCGCGGACTATCCTCAACACACACACACACACACACCTCAGCCGCTTCTCCTTCTGGGTCGCGGACTATCCTCAACACACACACACCTCAGCCGCTTCTCCTTCTGGGTCGCGGACTATCCTCAACACACACACACACACACACCTCAGCCGCTTCTCCTTCTGGGTCGCGGACTATCCTCAACACACACACACACACACACCTCAGCCGCTTCTCCTTCTGGGTCGCGGACTATCCTCAACACACACACACCTCAGCCGCTTCTCCTTCTGGGTCGCGGACTATCCTCAACACACACACACCTCAGCCTCTTCTCCTTCTGGGTCGCGGACTATCCTCAACACACACACACCCACACACCTAAACCGCTTCTCCTTCTGGGTCGCGGACTATCCTCAACACACACACACCTCAGCCTCTTCTCCTTCTGGGTCGCGGACTATCCTCAACACACACCTCAGCCTCTTCTCCTTCTGGGTCGCGGACTATCCTCAACACACACCTCAGCCGCTTCTCCTTCTGGGTCGCGGACTATCCTCAACACACCTAAACCGCTTCTCCTTCTGGGTCGCGGGCTATCAACACGAACAAGCATCTCATACAGCATGAGAATCTCAAAGAACATTAATTTCTAAGAGCCAAATTAATATAGAGCAGGACAACTATCACATCTAAATTCATATTTTATCAATATATTATTTTCCTATGTAAAGTAGGATGTCAACAGTTAAATGATCTCTTCTGCCTGCAGCATATTTTTGGAACAATTTGCTACAAAATAAAAGACACATGCACAAATCTAGCCAGCTGGTATTGGCATAGCAGATGCAGTTCTGTGTATATCAACTTCAGCATACACAAATGTGTTTCCATCACTTCTCTCACAACTCCGGTCAAATTCATCTGAGGGAGAAAGTTTTCTAATATTTAATCAGCTGATTTCAACTTTACTTTCACCTTTGAAAGCCACAAGCGAAACCTCTTGCTAAATATGCAACATGAGTCTATAAAATTACAGTAAGCCTAGGAATTAACAAGAATTAAGGAGCTACGGTGTTAAATGAGGAAAGCATCACTAGTCTACATAAGGTATAAGTCATGTGATCAAGAATTGTCAATGTTGCTAAATTAAAAATAAATTTAGGGTGCATTAGTGTGAAACATGAAGTTGAAGCTCAAACATGAATAAATTCCTGATACCATCTCTAGTTTGAATTTCTGTTCTGGTTCAAGTGATGAGCCATTCCTAAACTCCAGATTACAGTAGTGAGAAACTTCCTCATGGATTTGCTTATTTTAACAGACACGACATTTATTATCATGCAAGTAAAATATTCTGACTCCAACTGAGTCATTACTGTAGATGTTGAGAACGAGCCATTAGGAATCCATTAAACAGCATTAATAAAAAACAGACAAGGGGGGGGGGGGGTAAATGCAGTGCACTAAGCTTTATTTGAATAAAACCCTCAGGCTTCACAGGTTCAAAGCAAATAACCAAACTTGCAGATTAAAAATCAAAGTACACTACAGATTAACCCAACATAAAAATTGGCTTCTCTGAAGCCACGTTTTAAAAAAATACCCCAGAAATGAGTAAATGCAAAGCTGAACACAAGGTAATGAAACTATACCGATCTACATGAAAACACATTGGAATCTTTCCAGAGCACGTCCTGAGATGACCCCCACACATTATTCACCCAGCAGGTTACACGGTTTTCTGCTGTCCCTTCTTCCCAATCAGAGATTTGTGAATATGTGGAATGACACCTAAAAAAAAAAAAAAAAAAAGCAAGAGAAAGAAATGTATTTTGAGTGTGATTTCATGTATCCACAGTAAATTCATCACCAGAATCCAAATTACATAGGGACTCTGAAACACTGAATGGACTACAGGCTCTAGCAAAACTATGTTCGTACACTTAAAGACCACTTCAAAACAGACCACCAAGCAGATGCACAACTTACCACCACCAGCAATGGTTGCTTTGATGAGAGAGTCCAGCTCCTCATCACCTCTGATGGCGAGCTGCAGATGGCGCGGAGTGATGCGCTTCACCTTCAAATCCTTGGAAGCGTTTCCTGCCAGCTCAAGAACCTTATTGCAGGAAAGAAAATAAAGCTAATGAGCAGGGCAATACAGAGAGTCAAAATTTGACTCCACTCCAAATATGCAGTTTACCTTTCATGTGGCATATTGTTCATGTGCAATCTGCAGCAAACACAACCTACTTAACTTTCATAACTAAAGTCTTAAACAGGTATTCTACTAATTCCAAACAGGAGTAATGCATGCAACTCTAAGGTCAGTCAACATGCAATGAGAAGAATATACTGCAGATCAAAACTGCTTAAGTTAAATCCAACTAGTATTTGCCTTATTTGGCAATCACAATTATTAGTCTGCTTTCTGCCACTGTAAACCTGCATATATCACATGCAGATTTCTGGAAATTGAGAGCTGGCACTTACTGAAAGTACAACGCTCATTTTAAAAGAAGTTCTGGTTAATCAGTTTAATCCAATACAGTCTTGCATATGTTATGCCATGCTACATAAATCGACAAAGTACATTCATCTCGGCTGACGTGAATATCTAACTGTACCTCAGCAGTCAGATACTCCAGAATAGCGGCGCTGTAAACAGCTGCAGTGGCTCCAACGCGCCCATGACTTGTAGTTCTGGACTTCAAATGTCTGTGAATACGTCCTACAGGGAACTGTGAACCATACAAAACAGTGGGGGGTGACAGTTATCCATTTTTTCCATCCCGTAAAGGCGACTACTTAAATTACGAGCTTCTTGAAAATTCAATAATGCTTATGCAATTAAAAAAAAAGACAAGTGACTTAAGCCTGGATGAATTTAAAACACCTTTTTAAAACAATCCGAGCTTCTTCGAAGCTGCGTGAAAGCTTTATCTAGTAGTTAACGTCAGCCCGCCTAACGTTAACCGCCGCGGCACAAACCTGCAGTCCTGCCCTCTGGGAGCGCGAAACAGCCTTCGCTTTCGCCTTTCCTGAATCTTTTCCAGCTTTTCCTCCAGCCTAAAAAAAGAACAACATTCAAGCATTGTTATCATACGACAGTGGTTTATGTTTCTGACGTTTAACTAGGGAAACAGCAAGAGGAAACCCCAGCTGTCTGGCCGACGTCCTTGGCTCACATTTCAAAAGCCGAGAACAAGCAGGCTAGCTTAAGCTAAGCTAACGTTAGGAGGCGAGGCAGCCGAGAAACTACAAAACGTTAGCTTGCTAGCTAGCTGGCTAAAGCTAGCCACAGACACAATGGAGAGCAGACTAAAACCAGACGACACAGAATGTGTTATAACATTAAATATATCGCATAAAACTACGTTAAAATCAAGAATACGACGAGAGCAGACAAGACAAAGGCATCACGGTTACCATAGTGTGAGAGTAACCGCCGCGGACCGACCGGACAAATTCAGAACGTCTCGTTTGAAACTGAGTTACGCGCCTTCGGATCGCTATATATCACACAAGGCAGTACATCCGGGACACGACGCTCCTGAAGCAGCCAATTAACTTCGCGATGCTGGCACACGGCGAATAATAAACCAATGACATAACGCTGATCCCGGTGAAGGAGGCGGGCCGTTGGCTTCTGCTAAACCTGTCGGGTAATGTAGTTCAGAATTAGAATCAGCCACCAACCGTGTTGCATTTTAGGATTTAGCGATATATCTGCTTTTGATACCAGTTGAAACAAATGCTAGTATTCCGATATCAATACTTTTAAAGGTTAAACGCGTGAAAAGGATGTTGCAGTGTGATGTCTATAGGGGAAAAAAAACTGTAAAATGTGGTTACACCTTACACCTTAAGTCCTGCTGCAGCATGAAATAGATTACCGCATAAGATGACAGTGGAACGGTCATCTCATGTAGCTTTTGTGGATTTGGAAAAAAACGCTGGTTGTGCTAACCTTAAGTTTCACCCAAAATTGCATTTTTTATTTGCTTGCCTTTAATCGGTGTAAAATTGCTCAAGATACCTAATTTATTACTGTAATGTGCATATTTCCTAATTAATTTTCTGATTGTAAATGTTTTACCCGGTGTTGCTCTAGTATTAGATAAAGGAAAACGTGTTTCTCAAGAAATAAATACTGTATTAATGAATGAATGATTTCTGAATTATTTCACCTAAACTTCTCTTAGGAGAAACAAAGAGATTAACATCAGTAAGATCTTACACTTTTCCAAAGCAAATATTCAAACTACCTGTGAGATATATTTTGTTTAAAGTGAGAAAAAAACTAGGGTTGTTGCTCAGGAACTGAATTTCAGAAATAGGAACAAAGGAGATTCAGATGATCTTATTTTGAATATTTCTTTCCTCTACTGAACTTGTGTAGAAGGCGTGCTTATGTCTGATAAAAGCTGGGCTATACAATTTTTTACAATTGTGTGTGGATGGCTTGATATTTAATTTGCTCAATAATTAAAATATACTTTGAATGGTTTCAGCATTGAAACGTGTATAGATGTGTGTGTTTTAAGGGAAAGGCAAAAAAACTGCATATAACTTCCTAAAGCTAGATGCACAGCATGTCAGGATGTCATTCCAGTGAATAAACGGTACATGCATTTATACCATACTGTGTCAGACTAGAAGGAGACACCAAAAGTGGCCAATTGAAAGGATGACAGTGATGCAGAAGGTCATTTCACACCCTGTTATTCTGCCTTTTATCTGCTTCAATAGCTCATTCATATGAAGTGGTAGGCCCTATTGTGTAACACATCAATCTGAATTATTATAGCACCGCCTCACAGTATTAGTCATAATCAGTGTGTCTCAAGGCCCAGTATCCATTCAATAATGCACGTTAGTTATCAATATCACAATATTTTTCAAATATATTACAGTGTCAGATGATGTTTACACTTATATGTATAAAGCTAATAAACAAATTCTTCACACTAAAATAACATCTGTTATACTTAATAAGCTTGTTTTGGTTAGATTTTTTTCCCTTTAAATCACATCAAATAGTATTATAAATTATAAATGTATTATAAACCACATCTTTACAACCACATATTTAGAAAATTAGTGTTCAGTTGTTATTAACTGCATTTAACATTCATTACATTGCAAACAGTCAGGTCTGAGACTTCATTAGTAATATGTACAAAATAGAATGAAAAAATGAAAAGCTAAAAAGAAACCATTTGACAAGATAATATCATTTCATAGATCTAATATTCTTTATTTATAACGGAAAACATCAGTAAAACTGAAAAGCAATATCATGGTGCATCCATATCACAGTATAGGTCAGATATCGCCAGGGGCAGTATATACACTATATTTCCAAAAGTATTCACTCACCCATCCAAATCACTGAATTCAGGCGTTCCAATTACTCCCATGGCCACAGGTGTATAAAACCAAGCACCTAGGCCTGCAGACTGCTTCTACAAACATTAGTGAAAGACTGGGTCGCTCTCAGGAGCTCAGTGAATTCCAGCATGGTACAGTGATAGGATGCCACCTGTGCAACAAGTCCAGTCTTGAAATTTCCTCACTACCAAATATTCCTCAGTAAACTGTCAGTGGTATTACAACAAAGTGGAAGCAATTGGGAACGATAGCAACTCAGCCATGAAGTGATAGGCCACGGAAAATAAAAGAGACGTATAGTGCGCAGAAGGCACCAACTTTCTTCAGAGTCAATCACTACAGACCTCCAACTTCACGTGGCCTTCAGATTAGCTCAAGAAAAGCTTTGAGAGCTTAATGGAAAGAGTTTCCATGGCCGAGCAGGTGCATCCAAGCCTTACATCACCAAGCACAATTCAAAGCGTCTAATGCAGTGGTGTAAAGCTCTGCCACTGGACTCTAGAGCAGTGGAGACGTGTTCTCTGAAATGACGAATCACACTTCTCCATCTGGCAATCCGATGGATGAGTGTGGATTTGGCAGTTGCCAGGAGAACGGTACTTGTCTGACTGCATTGTGCCAAGTGTAAAGTTTGGTGGAGGGGGGATTATAGTGCAGGGTTGTTTTTCGGAATTTGGGCTCGGCCCCTTGGTTCCAGTAAAAGGAACTCTTAATGCTTCAGCAGACCAAGATATTTTGGACAATTTCATGCTCCCAACTTTGTGGGAACAGTTTGGAGATGATGCAGGCCAAGCAGAATATAATTGTATGTGGTATCAGAATATGTTATAAGCTATGTTTTTCTGTACTGTAATGTTCCAACCAATTTTGGTTATTTATTCCTATGATTCCCCCTTCATTCTATACTGCCAGCTATTTTTACTATTTGGTGATCTTGCTATTATTTTTTGGTGTTATTACTGATGTTGTCTGGCATAAAATGTACAATACACTCTTCTCACATCAAACCCCCTTCAACTTCCCTTGCTTTTTGCTCCCCTGCCAATGTAAACAATATTTCTGTTTATAGTACGCTGCCAGTATTAGAATTGAAGTATACATTAGAGAATGAGCTCTTTTGCAAATTTAACTGGTCTCAAAAAAAGTGCCTGATTTTTACACATAAAAACACATAACACATAAAAAAAGATTAAAAGATAGTCCTTTCCTTTGATTTGATGATCAGTGCAATCATATGCCCACAAGGTGGCTGTATGTACACTTGAATGTAGAGTACTCCGCACTGACTGAGAAAAACACATGGCTGAAACATCAGTTGGTAGTAACTAAAGACGATTTTGGCTTGATGGTCTTTCTGATATGACAGACTTTATTATCATTTGGAATAGTGTCAGACAAAATGACATTCATGTGTCATTTCTCAAATGCTTTAGAGAGCATCTATAAATAAAGTCAGCGTGACTGATTACACTCTGTCGCTCACATAACATTTGTAACCCTGTGATGCGTTTGAGAAGTGTGGCAGTTTGCACATCCCAGTATTTCTTCAATGTTACCTCAGACAGCAGATGATGGCTGTCAGCGTGATCTCTGATGTTTATCTAAAGACACCAGTTTCATTCTCTGTGGAAAATGAGATGCAGTTTGCTCTCTTTAAAAAAGCTTGTGGAGGAATTTACCTCTGTGTTCAATGTTAATTCAGTAAAGTTTACTGCACTGCAGTCGTATTGTCTGCATCAGTAGCACAACTACCAGCAATGCAGGCAGGGTAGTTATACACAGGCCCATAGTGCAGGGGGGCCATAGCAAACGGGCCCCTAATATCATTGCCTGGGCAATTTTACACTCATGACTCATTGGCAGCATTAAACATAATGTACTTCAATACTTATAATAATAGCTAAATCATGATTGAGATAAAGCAATAGGAAATAAACAAGCAAATTACATTTTATTATTTTTTTATTAATTGAAGGAGACTTTATTATGAGCAGGTCCTTTATTTATTTGTTTTTCTTTTTTTTTTTGCACTAGTGCCAATTCAGTCCTAGGTCCAGTCCATGCAAAGTACTAAGTTTTATGTAAAGTTTATTTAATTTCCGGTCAAAACAGCCATTAAGTACAAATTATTTATTGTTTAGGAGATATTTCTGAGGAGATTAGGCATCAGATAAAAAAAAAAAAAAGAAATATGTAGAAACGTTGGAACACACCAGACACTAAAACTGTCACCATCAGATATGCAGCACTTAAAGCTTCTTTCTTTGAGACAGAAAATCAAGCTCCACTTTTGTTTCAGATCTGAAAAAATCCACAGGTGTTTCCGATTCTGCCACTGTTAGATGACAACTCAACACTATAAGTCGGAAACTGTTCACCGTTACAGAGTCTTGAATGTGTGTGGATTACTTGGGCTGTGAAAAGCAGAAAATGCAACCAGCTTCTAGGACTGAATAGTCCTGCAGATTTCTTTGAAAAACAGAAAGCGTGGAGAGAGTGGACACATTAAATACTGAGAAAACCTGTTATTATATTTAGCTGCTGAGGTTTCTCTATGGAGTGGACTGTGTGGACTGGAAATAAGTGAATGTTTTTATCTAACTCTTATACAGGACTGTATACATACTTTAAACTATTAATCAAATGAGATCATGCTGTCTAGTCCCTATGGCTTTTGTTGGCTTTTAAGCAGGGATTTTGAAAGAATTGGTCATTTAAAGTCCCCAGACTCTTTCAGTAATCTCATGTGACTTTGTGTAGCGTTAATATAATAATAATTATATATATATATATATATATATATATATATATATATATATATATATAATAATTAACTCTTTTTCTAAAGCTCTCTCCAATTAGCAAAGCCTGGACTAGTACAGTTTTAGACTGTTTATCTGCTGCCATTATATATATGGCTGTTACATTTGTCAACAATGTAACAGCCATATATGTATCCATGGGACTGAAACATTAGATACAGTAAGCTTAACTGCATACCACTCAGTGCAAGAGGTGAAATCTGCTACTGCCAAATCTCTGGCATAAAATTACAGGCTTCATTGAAGTGGTGTGGGCTGCACAGCACTACTGAAAGATGTTTAACTATCCATTACTGATCCTGCTGACCATACAATGCGTGTCTCACTGATCATCACCCCACTCTCTCTAAAACACACACACACATTGCCCACTAGATGTGGGAGGAACCTGACACCTACATATCCTACATTTCACACACATCTGCTCGTAGTTCAGGGTGCTTCTCAGAACGGGCTGACCCATTTCTACTTCTGTCTCCTCAGCACAGAGCCACAGAGATTAGACATAAAATCCTTTAGCTGTAAGACTAGTTAAATATTATGAGTCTTAATATTCGTCGTATTCAGTCGTAACTGTCTGAAGTGGACAAAATAACAAAAATTGGAAAAGAAGACATAAAATCAAGTGTTTATTTAACATTAGCAATCTTTACCTTCTAAACAGCTTTTTTAGGTCTTCTTTGAAAGCTCTCATTTAATCTCAATTCCAAACAGGCTGGAACTGTAGGAAAAACCATTTGGGAACTGAGGACATCGATTGTAATTGTCAAAGTGGAATTTTTCTCATTCTTGCTTGATAAGTACATCTCCATTCTCATATTTTATGCTTCACAATATGCCATGTGTTCTCAAAGAGAGACAGACACTGGCTTTTGTTGGTAATAGTCAGGAGTCCTTTTGCTCTTTGACCTGGAGAACACCACATACATTATATCCAAAAACAACTTGTTTAATGTGGTACCACCTGATAGAATGAAGCTCACTGGCATTCAATACTGGTTCTCCTCCTTGCCATTACACACACAGATTCCTCTGGATTCGAGAAACATTGTTCTTAATTTGTTGGACTATTTGCTCATGCAGTGTTTTGCAAAGTTTTGACTGAGCCTTTCATGAATTCTTTTATACCCAATCATGATATCATCACTAGTTACCTATTCACCTGTTTACCTGTGCCAAAACAGCTGGTTTTTGATCACAGCTTTCCAATCTAACATTACACCTGTGCCAACTTTTTTGGATTATGTTGTAGGCATCAAATTTGGAATTAGTGTATATTTACAAAAATCAATAAAGCTGAAAAGATAAAATATTAAATAACAGTTCTTGTAGCTGTTTTATTTAATTAAATGTCCACAAAATGACCATTTACAATCCCTGCTTTCTGCATTTTTCTTTTTGGAAAACACACTGAACTGTGTTTGGTGGGACAGTATACAATTCTTCAAGAAGAAAACTGACCTTTTCTTTGAAATGGAAATCTACATCACCATCTGCACTCCAAAGCTTCCCATAAAGCTGCAGTGATGTTTACTGTAATGCATTGTTGTCAGGATGCTCCAACAGGAACCTAAATAAACTTCAATTAGTTCAGAATGCTGCAGCTAGAGTTCTCACTAAAACCAGAAAATTTGATCACATCAGCCCGGTTTTATCAGCATTACACTGGCTTCCTATCAAATTCCGTATTGACTATAAAATTCTCTTATTGACGTATAAAGCCCTGCATGGTCTCTCACCGGAGTACCTGCAAGATCTTATTTCCCATTATGAACCGCCTCGCTTACTCAGATCCCAGGATGCTGGTTTTTCTACTGGTTCCTAAAATTCAGAAGACTTCAATGGGTGGAAGAGCTTTTTCTTACAAAGCCCCCAAATTGTGGAATAATCTCCCAGTTAATGTTTGGGACTCTGACACAGTCTCAACCTAAGTTGAGTCAAGTCTAGACTGAAAACATATTTGTTTAGTTTAGTTTTTGATAATTAGCCTTCGTCTTTAGATAAAGGCAGGAGATCCAGGGGTTCATGGGCATAGAGGCTTATGGTAAACTGAGATGTTGGTGCTGTTGACTCACCACTTCACGTGATCACACAGGTATGTTGACGGTGGAGTGGGGGGATCCCAGTGTCTCAGGGTACTCTCATATCATATCACATAGCTTCTGGTTCTCTCCTTTTAGTTTATGCTGTTATAGCATAAACCTTGTGAGTCTTGGTTCCTCCGAAGGTTCTCCCTCCAGACTGAGGGAGTTTTTCCTTGCCACCGTCGCCTCTGGCTTGCTCACTGGGGGATATGTTGTAGCTGTATGTTTTCAAACTTCTGTAAAGCTGCTTTGTGACAACATTGTTGTAAAAAGCGCTATACAAATAAACTTGAATTGAATTTAGATCTGTTCACAGGGAGGTCATGAAAAGTATTAGATACTCCATGAAATTATTCTTCAATTGCAGTGTGTATAAAACCATTATCACCTTATGATAGTGGACCAATCATAGAGAAAAGATTTTGCACTATAGGAAGGATGTATAGGATGTTTTTTATTTGCATGGCAGTTATACAACTATGCAGAGCAATTATCAGACCTGACGACTCACACAGGATGGCTGCCAGTACAGTTCACTGTGGGTAAAAATCTTTGGCTTTCTCCAGATGTAAACAAACTCAAATGCAGGAAAAAAGAATGACAGATGACACATAAGCTCATATTCCTTTTTCCCATTTTGGAGCAATTAATCAGTTGAGTTGTGCAGTGGCCCTGGATACAAGCCATTTCCAAATAGCAACTCTGCCACAAATTCCAGCTTTGTAAAGCTGAGGACAGTCTGGTTTTTAGGAGACTGGGTCACAGATGTGCTACAGTGGTCATTTTGTAGAGGTTATTTGGGAAAGATTATTTAAAAAACATTCTACCTAAATGCAGCTTTTGATTTTCTTTTCAGAAACCATTTAAACAGCTGTTTGTCCCTGTTTCCAGACTCAGTTTAGAAAATGAATATGGAAAATGAGTCTAGAACAGGTGTTCACAGTGCAGCCCTTTCTTGACCTCAGCCCCCCCTGCTCCTCCCAGCAGCCAACTCCACACACCAGTGTACACATGACAAGTATACACATGACAGAAATTACAGAATAAAAATAAAATAATACGTCTGTGCACTTAATGGGATGGCTGAGCCTACATTCCTTAGCTAGCACCTCACCACAAACCCCAAATCCTTACCTTCGCTAAAAAACTTCTTCAAGTTTAGCAGTTAATGTGAGATGAGAGCACCCAATAGAAACCATAGTCATAATATCCTGTGGCCTGTAGGCGGAGCCATTCAGCAGAGCTTGTATGCATTCAGCAATTTATTTTCTCTGTGTTTGTAGTGCTACTCCTGCGACACTGCTAGGATCACATTGGAACCCTAAAGGAAGTTGCAACAGAAACCCTGATACACTATACCATACACCATAGCATACACCATAAGATACACCATACCATACTTTACACCATATGTCCAAAGTCATCCAGACACTCCTTATAATTAATGAATTCAGCTGCTTTAAGGTGCACCAATTGCTGACACAAAAGTTCAATGATTAGGATGTTCTTAAGCAGGCACACATGCCCAATGCAAAGTGTTGGCTAGAGAGGTATAACACCGCTTTTTCAACACAAACATGTGAACGCAGCATAGACTGCCCTGGAACTAACCATCAATTTTTTCAAATAGCAAATGCGCAGAAAGAACATGCTACAGTCCTCTTTCTGGTCTTCTGGTTTTTCCTGCAAACTAACAGGTTGCTTCTCCTGTCAGGAGGTTAAGGGCAAAGCCGCAGGTGTTCATGGTCACTGTGTGAACTGCACAGCACAGCAACCAAGCAATCTGCAAATTTAAGCCACGAATTTAGCATCAAGCAGAACCATCTAATCTCAAGCTTGAAGACACTTTACGGAATGGAAATCTGATTAAAATGGTTTAAAATTGAATAAATTGGACTTTATGACATAAATGTAAGTGTGTGCATGTTGCATAAATGCACCTCTCAAAGCTTTGCCCCTTATGAAGCATGGCAGAGGCACTATTATTGTCTGAGAATTTTGCTCAATGATGTAGACGGATGATTAACAGAGAGGGTAAAAACGACGCATTAAATTATATATAAAACGGTAAACTGAACATACAGAGTATGTTCAGTCTATGTCAGTCTGATGGATGACCTCAAGTATGGGGTCAAATAGTTAACAGATAAATAGAGTATATATTTTTAAAATTTTATTACTGTATTATTATTACTATATTACTGTATTGTTGCCGTTTATTATTATTACAGAAAACATTCCAGGAGTGACTAAAAATGTCTATAATAAGGCAATGCACACCCAGCAAATAATACATCATTTAACAATAATACACTTTTCTTAATGATTTAAGGATGGAATTGCTGCATCTTTCTCAGCATGACTTTGCACTTTGGTAAATGACATTGGAGGCTTGTCATTAATTAATTATTTTTTTGACTGAAGATGATTATGCAAGAACGCTTTGATATTTTTAGTTATCTTGGAATACCAAAAGCCTGGACTACATGGAAGGGTCCAATAAAGCATGTCACAACAGGCCAACGCCAGGCCAGCACCTACTCCATGGCCATAGCCAGATAAACGCAGCACTGTGCCAAATATTTAGCTCCTCATTCTGAACAGGACAGCAAAGAGGACATTGTAGACTGAGGTCAAGTGGCGCAATAAAGAGTTTCCGCGCACTGAGGCAGACAAGCTGTCTGTCTGTAACACTAAATTGGTCATTCTTGCTCTGTTAGAAGAGTGTTTTTACATTTGGGATCTTTGTGGGAGGACAGTGTCAGTCAGGCAGTAGCTGGTAATTAATTGGCTGTTTATTCCTACATTATTAAGCAGTAACTAGGGTAAATTAAGCATTTGATTAGTGATTATAATGCTTTTATTAAGACTTCACATATGGAAGAAAAATATATGTGGGGTGTCTGTGGTGGGGTGCATAAGAAAAGAACAAAAATTCTGGGTTTTATTACATCACCAACCATTTGGAACACTAAAGAGAAGAACACTAAAGACCAGAGTAAACAGCTTTGCCCTAACATTAAATGAAATGAATAATTGTGTGATTTATATGTTAACGTGTTACTTGTTTAATGAGTTTTGTCACATTAGTAATGTAACGAGAGCTCAACAAGCAGCAGTGGCATAGGGCTCGGTGGGGTACCATGATTCTGGAAGGTGAAGAAAATGGTCACAAAATGATGTACATTTGTATCATGGTTTTATTCTTAGTTTCAGAGCTGCTACACCCCTAATATGAACATATATTTGCTCAAATGGAAGTGTCTAGGAGCAATAACAGCTTAGCCACAAAGCGGTAGACCATGCAAACCCATATAGCAGGGGGTGCTGAAGCATGTAGTGTGTAAAAATGGCCTGTCTAAGAACATTAACACAAAAACTGTGTGCCGGAAGCTTCATGAAATGGATTTCCATGACCAAACAGCTGTACGCAAGCCTAAGATCACAACATGCAATGCCAAAAATTGTGTGGAGAGGCGTTCCAAAAGAGTGGAAGCTGTTAAAGCCACAAAGAGGGGCCAATGCAATGCCCAAGTTCACAAGTACGTGTGTTGGTCAAGCGTCCACATGTTTTTGGCTACATAGTGTATATGCATATATGCAGATTAAATATAGTAAAATTCTAATCTTTGCTTATGTGAAAGATATATGAAAATATATTACAAATAAAATTAGAAAAATGTATGGGAATATATTTTCATTGCAAGTTGGTTGTCAAGCCAGCAGTTCACAATTAATTGGCTGCTAGTTAAAGCATAATAATGTAGTGAAAAGCAGTTACTTACTGATTATATACTGGCTTGTTAAGGCTTAATAAGTGGAATTATAGTGGAATTATAATGCTCCTGTACTGAAATGTTACTGAGATTCGCAATGTTAGGTTAGCGACAAGCTAACAGAGTTATATGATTAAGCTAAAAGGTTTGTCTTTTATTTTAATAAGTAATTTGAACGTCCTTCACAGCACACTCATGATCCAGGAGTTCAAAACAGTTCCCTTAATGCAAAGCATACTGGAGGTGCCAAACATCAGGATCCATTTCAGTGCAGCAGTCAACTTTAATAGCATGTGAGAACAGAAGAGGCTGTGTGGAAGATCCTGCTTAAAGGGGAATATAGTGTTGCAGGTCACTTTCGGGTTGGCTAAAATCAGTAACATGGGCAGACGAGGAGCCTCACTTCGTTTAAACATTCTTCAAGTTAAAGCAGAAGTGAGATGTGAGATTGTGAGAGATGTGTGATGACACTCTGACCTGTGTTGTGTTTCAGAGGCCTGTGGTTCAGTGTTGCTCTGTCTTTTCTTCTGTATTTTCAGAATCAGCTTTGTGCAAATATAACCTACAAGACAGGGCAGAAACAAAGGTAAAGACAGCTAGAGAAGCAAGTGCTGTGCTATGGAGTCTAAAATCAATGTTTTTCTATTTTATATTGCATAGCACAGTGTAGAACCAGAACAGACTGGACACGATGAATATTCTCCTCATCACTGACTCTCTGTGGTTCAGCAGAGGTCTGTAATCAGTGTGCAGAAAAGTTGTTCATTAAGATTATTTTGTTGAATTACTTTCATCAAAAACCTGCAAAATACCTACCAAGCAGTGTTTAGTGTGCCTGTGTACAAGGGACAGAGAGAGAGAGAGAGAGAGAGAGAGAGAAAGTATCTCTCTTTCACCCCATGTGTAGAGTGCTGGCAGACACACTGCAGAATCAGCAGCTCTCTCACACAGCAGCTGCAGAGCACACACACACACACACACACACACACACACACACACACACACACACACACACACACACACACACACACACACACATTCATGCCAAATTCCAAGGTCAGAGTGTGTATGTGTGTTGATGTGCAGTCATTGTGAGTAAGCACTACATTCTGAATCCACAGTTTGTATCAAAGCTCAATCACACAAGTAGAGAACAGAGGACAGCGGAGTGGATAATCAGCTGTGAGCTGGGACAAGTGACTGTCTAAATGCACTGGTGTTGAAAAATGAGGCTATTCTCTGTGTGCCCTCATGAGTGCTGTTTGCTCTCTTTGTTCTTTTCCATTTCTGTCCTTGTGCACTAATTCTCAGCTCTCTTTCGCAGCTGACCACCAATGTCGATTCAGTACTCTCATTTGGCTAAAACAGCAATGTTGCGGGACATCTTCATTTCTTACTCATCCATTATTTATACACTTGCTACACTGAGATAACCACTGTGGCTAGCTAGTGATGAAATAAATTGCCTCAATGTCACTGCTAGACTAAGAAAAGTCCACCCACCAAAAATATCAAGCCAACAGTGTCTTGTGGGCAGCATCTTGACTGCTGCTGAAGGAAGACCAACACAAATTGTGCAGCAACAGATAAGCTACTGTCTCTGGCTTTCCATCTACATGGTGGAGCAATAATGTAGGAGTGTCTAATAGAGTGGACAGTGAGTGGACGCAGTGTTGAAAATCTCCAGCAACACCGCTGCATCTGATGTACTTGTACCAGCGCCACACGCACTAACACACCGCCACCATGTCAGTGGTGAGAATGATCCACCACCCTAAACATACCTGCTCTGTGGGGGTCCTGAGCATTGAAGAACAGGCTGAAAGGGGGTTAACGAAGTACACAGAGAAATAGATGGACTACATTCTATAATTGCAGATCTACAAAGTGTGAACGTATGTGGAAAATAGAACTGCTAAAATAGAGAACAAGGAGGAGTACTGAATGAAGTGGTTGGTTGGTGTATATTTGTAAGTTTCTACATTAGCTCACAGTAACGCTACTAGCCCACCAGGAATTCTCCCAACTGTCTTGATTACTCACTCTGGCACTGCTTGACAAAAATTGCAGAATACATTAAAAAGAGCTTTTGAAAATTCCAGGAGAAAAAAAAGTAAATTTCAACACTGTCTTGTTTCAACACTGTCTTGTTAACCTCTCTCCCACAACTCTCTTCCTTTCCAATACAAAGTCTGGCATAGAGCCACCAACAAAGATCATGTCATTGTCCAAACGTTGGGCTGCACTGTACATAGCAGTCATAAGACCTTGTTTAAATTTTGAACATTTGGCAGTAATGTGTGCCCACAAAACTTGGCACACGTGCAAATAAGTACACCTCAAGCTGATTTGATGTAGAAAGCAGCAGACCTCTGCAGTGGCTCAGTAACAGGCATTTTCCTTTCATTTTCCTCATCCAGGGATGTAAATCAGACACTCTGTTACACTAAATTTAGATCTGGCACTACATTCACCTGAAAAGATACTCTAACTAAAACATCAATTGCACTGATGAACTAATTAATTAATTGCAACAGGATTTTACATTGTAGTCCGCATGCAGTCATACAGGTTTCAATACCCCATGTCAAAGGCTTTGTTGATGTTCTAAGGGGAAAAATAAGTCGACACATCCTCTACAGAGAACACACTTAAATATGGCTTTTTTCCTCAATAAGTGTACAATTTCTATTTACTTACCAAGTTTAACATATCAGAAAAAACGTAACATATTAAATGTGCCATCACTTTTGCATAGGCCCAAAACTTCGCATACAACTGTGAGCTGACTCTGTTTGGCAGCGGCATAATTAATTGAAGACCATGCAAGCTTTTCTTTTTTACCCATGGAGCATGAACAAAGTTAGATGGAGAAAAAAAAGAGAGAACTCAAACAACTACTCGTTAATTATGTGTCTCTCTTGCTGTCCATTGTCCTGTGCCAGTACTCAGCTCAGCTCTGCCGGACACCAGGTCAGCTGAAGCTGTTTAACTTCACTGCTGCACATTTCTCACTGGCTGTCTAAAGGGATCAGGGCACAGAGGCCACTGGACCAAGAGGCCTCCTGCAGCTTGGTGTCATAACAGTACAAAACTGTTTGCAGAGCACTTTTTACCTCATCTGCTTTTCCTGCTGCCTTCCAGTGGTGAAACTAACCAATTAGAACAATGCTGTCAGCAACATCAGCCAGGTTCTAAAATCTGACCTGCATGTTTACCTTCTGCACAAAAGTAACACTGTACATAAAAGAGACGTCTTTAGTATATAGTCACTGTTACACTGAAAGCCCTGTTGTTATTTGTCCTTCAACAACTAAATTATAATTACTTATTTTCCTGCAATTAGTTGCTACCACTTAATCCAGGCAAGTTTATATTGTCTGTTTGAAAATTCAATTGTACTTGATTTAGTGAGAAGAGCAAACTCAAAAAGACAAGCAAGAAGAGAGTATGGGAATGGAGTCACCTATTGGTCCAATTGCAATTTAAATTACACTGAAAAATGAATGGAAAAAACGAATTGAGAAAAAAGTTACGATGATAGATACAAAGTTTTTACAAAGTGTTGTCCTGACAGTGACAACAGTTATAGAATGACAAATGCCTCATGCACCCAAACTCTTAAAAATGAAAGATCCAAATTCTTTGCACAATGCCATAAAAGAACCCTTTTCTTTCTTTCTTTCTTTCTTTCTTAAAGAACCTTTCAAACTGTTCAGTTTAAAATACCATCTTCTGTGGAATCACTGAAAGAACCCTTTGTGCCATCTTTATTTTTAAGAGTGCAGAAATGTTTGTGTAACTAAAATAAATTGATTTCTTGTCATTTTTATGGCCAATCTTTAATCTTAACTTTGCATTAGATAAATAGTACAGCAACTCATCAAAATGATTCCAAGCACCACGCAATCTCTTTAAAATAACTAAAACTAATCTTTTATCTTCTGCAGAAGAATATCAAGGTTGATCCTGGGTCATTTTATTAAGAATCAGTAATTGAGACACTTTATTACAGTCATAGATAGATAGATGGATGGATGGATGGATGGACTAGCTAACTAACTGATATTACACACATAGATTTATAACGAAAACACCAGTTAAGTATTTGTGGAGCATTATGAATGTATTATGTAAGCCCCTTGCTTGTACCTCTGCATGGTGACACACATAAAAGTTTCTAAACATGCACTAACACCTTGTGATAGTTCCTAAAAGTAATTACCTCCACATTCATACAGTGTCAGGTTTAATCTGAGGAGCAGTATGTTCCTCTTTGCGTCAACATACAGACCGACTCATTAAATAACACAGCTGAAATGTCACACACACTCAGTAGGTTATTAGTGTAGAGTCATATGATGTACTCACACACACTGCAGTCACACTGTTTACACACATATCTGCCAGAACGACACCCTGAACTCCACCTCAACACTGATGAATGTTATCTCTATATTCTATATGAACCTGCACAGATTTGTCTTTAGGCTTTATTTGCACTGTATGTGTTCCATACAGTCTATTTCTCCCCTAAACAGCATACAATAAGCAAATGATCAGCAACCAGCAATGAAGCCAATGTAAGTTAGGTAATGTTCACCAGTGACATGATGTCATAAAAAGTAACACTTTTATTAACTGGACTTTTCCTGAGCATGTATGGAATTACATCTGCTCTATTAAAATGATATATTTTCCATCTGCAACATCACAGACACACTTTTTTTAACCAAACTTGGCCTGGGTCACTATAATGCTAGATGTCAAAGTATTTACAAAGAAGCCTGATACTTTCAGGCTGGAAAAAGCAGGCTAAATAAATGTGGCTTACTGAGCCTAGTGATACTTACTAAAACTGTGCCCTGTGCTGGGTTGCTCACACTCACCGGCAGGAGACTTTTCCCCAAGCAACCTCAATCAGTAAGATGTATGAAAATGGTCAGTGTTATTATTTGGTGCAGAATATTGAATATCCAGATCACACTAAATGCCCACAGTGTGCCCAATATATTCAGTGTGAAATCAACGTGATCTTACATTGTGATCTTCAGAGTTTCACATTTGGACCACATCTGCATGGTTCTCAGGTGACACGCCCAATCTGATACGCTAGCTTGTCTCACTCTGATCAGGTTGTGAAAAAAGTGCACGAAAATAACTCTGAGACAATGAGTCACATACCATCATAGACTAGCTTATGGTCACATTTTGAAGACTTACAGGTCTCATGAAACTAGGTTTTGTAAGCTCAAGAAAACAAAGGAGTGCTGAAGGGCACAACAGCAGACATACAGCAGACAAGGACGAAATAATAGAAAAACTACATGAAGAAAACCATCCGTACAATTAAAATCATAAGGGCAGGTTGTGTATATATTATTATTGAGGCTGAGAGGTGGTTAGCTTGATCTAGCAGCTACAAAAGTTCACGGTTTCAGTTAGAATCGCTGACTGAAATGCACTGGTCAGGCCGCCGCTGGAACTCACTGACTGACTGAGGACTTGCAGAATGGTCCCATCCACTGTAAGACAAAATGTGATTAGTCCATCTCACTGTCAGTTCCTATGTTAGTGCTTAATCTGACACAAAAACTGTAAACGCCTCTACAAAAAAACGAACAAATCATTACAAAAAAGTAAAGCAACTGTTATTCCTTTTATTTCTTTAAATGTTGAAGTCTCTTGGGTAAACTTGCACTCTTCACAGAAAGAAGAGTCAGTATTTTTCCGCTCAGCATTGACGGCTTCAAACAGTTGAAAAACACCACCAATCTAGTTTGTGTTTCATGTGAAATCAAATATTCTCCATAGGGTTTAAATGATGAGGGTTCTCCACTGGTCAAAAGACAGCAGTCTTCATTCAATTTTGGAATCCATTTTTTTTCCCAGCAGTCTTAATGTCCAGCATGTCTTTGGTTTCCCTTAGATGTTTGTCATGCTGGGTAACAGACCCTAACCACTTCAGCTAGCCCTGCAACCTTTACTGAGAGCTGTGAAGATGCTCAGACCAATGACGCACAAATACACAAACATCAAATAATGATGGGATTTTTTTTTTTTATTGTTAGTGTCGTATAACCATGTTTAATGTAGAGACCTTGTTTTACAAAAATTGTTACATTTTAAAGCATCCATGATAATATTGTGGCCCTATATCACAATACAGTGAACTGCAGAATACTGGCATGTGTATCTAAGATTTCCAAAAAACCTATAATTTCCTTCATGGGAAAAAGAATTCCTTTTTACCTTGTAAAAAGTTTAAAGTCACAAAGGCTTTACTTTAACACAGACAGTTCATTCCTATGGCAGAACTCCAAGAATGGTGGAAAGTCTGACAGTTTCAGCAACACTTGATATGCTGTTGGTAATTAACACGTTGAAACTACTGGTTTTATACATACAGTAACCCAACTGTAAAACTTCCAGCTTTGTTGACGATGCTGAGGGCAAAACAAACTGGGGAGACTTAAAATTAAGATATTTGGAAAATAGTTTATTGTCAAATAGACAAGAATTTCCACTTCCTGAAAAAGGAACTTAAAAGTTGCTGGAACAGCACTGCAGCCAAAGGTGATGGACAGAACATGTCAAACATTAAAAACCCTTCGACAGTCAAGCACTAAACAAGCACTTAACCAGCTATGCCTACTAGAAAAAGGAACCCATTAAGTTTTTTTTTTTTTTTTTTTTTAAATAACTGTGGCACACTTGGGGGGAGGGGGCATGTTATGCCTTCAGCAGTACGTTTTTTGAAGCAAATACTATGATAGAAAGCACAGTACATTCAGAAATATGCCCCCTCATACATTGACAGTGATGGGCCCCCCCCCTTCAGAAAGGTAACATCTGACCAAAGGTATTTATAGTTTTATTACAAGTTGGGTTTTAATGCTGTGTACCAAGAAAAACACTGGGCAACAATGAAGGGTGTAAACAAAAGAAAACTGCATTAGAAAAATCTGGAAATACCCAACATACAATTTAAGTGAGATGGCACAAAATTACAGGCACAGCCACTCAAAACTGCAGTAATCCTTTACAAAAAGAAAACTTCCATTACCCTATCAAAATTTTCCATTGTTCTCAGCTACACATCCCCAAATTGAACATGTACGACACTGAACTAGTTCACATTAACAGTATAAAAAGTGCAGGAAAAAAGGAGTTGCTCCAAAGGCAGACCCTTACATTCACAAGAAGTGTTGAAGTGCATTGTACCCTTTGAGCCAGAGCACACCAACGCAACAAAAGCGATGGGCTGGTGTATCACACCCACGCGAGATTGTTGGGAGATTCAGGACATTCAAATGTTTATCCACTCACACGGCTACAGAAATATTCTTCCCTCATTCACACGACTATAGAACGTTCTCTTCCACTCACACTGGTTCTTCTAGTTTCTCACTTTTTCTAAACATTCTAAAGTCAACTGCCAACATTAGAACGTTAGTGTTTGCTGGGTCAATGTGCTCTGGCCTTTAAACCCCACCCCCCATCAGCTCAGCACTCTTCCACCACTGGACCGGCCGCTGAAGAGTACAGCTTCTTCTTAACGAGTCTAAACCCAGGCCGGAGTTTGAGGGCACGGCGGAAGCCGGGAGGGAAGCATGTGCCAATACGCAGGAAGTCCCTCAGACTGGGCCAGCCACCCCCGTCCTGCTTGAAGACAAGTGTCAACTCGAAGGTGGGCACAACACTGGCATCACACACCAGCCGCTCCAGCCTCTCGCAGCGGCGCTGCTGCTCCTCCAGCTCCAGGCGCACATCCAGCACACAGCCACGGAGCCCACACGGCTCGCTGGCCGCCAGTCGCAGCATGTCCCGAGCCACCCGCCGTGTCAGGGTCTCCGGTACCAGGACCTGAGCGCACCGTAGCGTGCTGGCCTTGGCCCGTGCAAGGCAGCCCTCGAGCAGCTGTGCCAGCTGCTGGCAAGCCCGCTCCTCACATACCTCCACGCTCAGGTATGGCTCAGCCAGGGATCGCTCCCAGAAATCCAGCTCTGAACAGAAAAGGAGGGAGGGAAGAAAGTGAGATCATGAGGTCAAACCTTAAGTAGGAGTATCTAGCTGTGGTGGATTTATCAGGTCAATACAACTATTTCAGGCACTACAGTCATTATGGTGTGGCGAGCAGATTAGTTATTGCACATGAGGCTTCTTCCAGAGAATTTCCTGCTTCACAATATTTTCAAATCATTCATATTTGCTTGGAAAAGCTACATGTTCCTTGACACCAGGTGCCATTAAGAAAAAAAATCAGGTTCCCACATCACAATTCGACCTTTCCGTCTTGTTAGGGACAGTGCCCATCCAAAAACCATATGAACAAAAGCCCATTTTTATATGTAGGTCGTCTAGCTAGATGTTTAAATGTCAGCTGTTAAAGGGCAACAGTAAACGTTGCCCACTTTCTTCAGAAATCAAAAGCAGACAGCAAGCACAAGTAACACAGCATAAAAGAAAGCATAGCAAAAACTTCGCCCATGTAAAGAAGAAAAAAAGAGGACAAATGCCATTTAAATCTAGCCATTTGCAAAACGGCCAAAGACGGCTGAGGTACCAGACTTACGCACCCCTCATTGTTCTTTCCTCAGCTCTTACCAAGCAAATAAAACTGGGCTAACAGAGGAGCTCTGCTGGATAATGGAATGACTTCATCTTTTTGCTGACATCATCCGTGCATCCATCCGCTCTTTCTGCCCTGCAGCTCTGCATCAACATCCCTGCAAACCGCCAGCGTTGTTCACAGCGGCCGCGCGGTCCTAGCACTCAGTGACAACACCGCTTTAAACAGGCAGAAACGTGCAGAAGTCTCACCGTTATCGATGCATGACGGGTCATATCCTCGGTCGATAAAATCCGAGATACAGTCCGAGTTCTTGCTCGTCAGTGTGCTTGTTGCAACCATGCTGAATAACGTCACCCCTTCGAATTAACGTCTCGACCTTTTAAAGTGCTGAAATACGAAAGAGCAGGCAGAACTGTTAACCACCGAAACCGATCAACCCCACAGCTAAAAAACAGAGCGCACTCTAATCACAGATCTCCCCGCTAAACATTAACGCTAGCCCTGTCAATGCAGAGTGAGATAAAGAGATAGAGGAGGGCAACCAAGCCAAAAGCTGCCAGCTAGCAAAGAGGTTAGCAGTAAAAATATGTTCGGCCAAATTCTGATTCGCTTGCTGAACAAAAGGAGAAAGTCCGAGCAAAAGTTCGAGCCCTATAAAGCTTCATCTACCTACTCAGGTAAACAACAGCAGCCAGCTAGCGCTAACTAGCTGCGCTACAACAGCGTTACAGCATCAGAGAGAAAGGTGCACAAAGAGCACGAAGAGCTTACCGTGATAAAATATCATCTAAAATAAATTAGTCACAATTTTTTTTTAGTATATAAAGACTTCAAGCACGTTTGCGACCTCCAAACACATACACACCCACAAACACTCAAACCGAAAAAAAAAACCCACTGTGCAAGAGTTCTGCTCGCATTTATAGCCTCCCGCGGCCAACCACAGCGCGGCCGACCAATCAGAGCGCAGTTCGCATTCCCCAACTCACCGAATTCTACCAGGCAACCAGGAGACGGCGGAGCCGAGTGATCTGATTGGTCGGCGGGATTACACTTCTCCAGCCAATAGATGTAGAGTATTTCATTGTTGCTGCCTCCATCAGGCAATTAGACTTGTACTATAAAAGAAATGCTGAACTAAAATTTCATCACCAGACTTAAGAAAGTCGATTAAAAGAGGGAAAATGATCGCGTAAATAAGTTAAACATCCTAATCAATAACTAATTAGATAGGTATACGTTTTAAACACTTTAAAAACAGTAATGTTTAAGCAAATCTCACTTTTCTGCATTGTTATCATTATGTTGTATTGTAAGCAGGAAACTGAACTCGCATGACTTGGCGTAAATTCTGCATAAGAACATCGAATTAATAAAGTAAATGAAAGAAAGCCCAGTATAAAGGCCCATTTAGTCTCTTTCTTGGATTCACTAACAGTATAAATTGCTCATGTACAGCCACGACTGAAACTTGGCCAAGAGGTGGACATTTGACAGGGTTGCCTGGGATCACTATTAATAGCTGTGGGTATACTGTAGCTATTTATTTTTTACATGCATACATGATAAATGTGATATTTATTTTTAAAAAGAACAATGGATTCTATAAGATGACATTGCAGGGAAGACTGTCAACACTTCAGATAATGGAACTGTTGCACAGCGAGCCCTCATTTTAAAACAATTAAAAATAAAATTAAAACACAATTGATTTTAAATATTTACAAACAAGCACTTGCTATTAAAAGAAAGCAGCAATGTATCCTAAATAAATTAGCCTTTCCGTAAATCCCAGCTACTTGAGGTGAGGAATATTCCTGGACAGCACTCATTGCTGTACAGTTTGGCCATTTCAGACAAAACAAATTATGAAAATCTCTTTTTACATTAGAATCATACTTTTTGCAATTATTTATTTAGTTATTTATTTAACTTTACTTTTGTGGCCTTGTAAATGCAAAATTTGCTCAAATTGTGTCAGATAGAGTGTTGGTTGGCCCATGAAGTAATAACAGGCTTTTACCACACAGTCCTTGACACTGCAATCCAGTGGTCAAAACCTCAGAAGGAGGAAGTTTGAAATGTGGATATAGACAAGCCAAAACACCAGTAGATAATGCATATACAGCGTATTGCCAAAGGTGTTTTGTACATGTAGGACATGCTTAGAAACCACACAGAGCAAAACATGCTCATTACACCCTGCTCTCAAAAGCTGTTTTTCTCCATGCAATATGACTCTCTTTGCTTACTACTTCTGACGTACGTACAGATCAACACTCTCTTAGAAACACACATCCACCCACCCACACACTCACAGCCAAACTTGTAATAGAATCCAACAGGCCACATGGGACAAACAAGATCCTGGTAGGAAAACAGAGTCACGTGTATTTTCCTACATGGAGCATACATGAAAGACGCATAAGCAAGCGAGCTGACCCAGAGAGAGAGAGAGAGAGAGAGAGAGAGAGAGAGAGAGAGAGAGAGAGAAGAATGCACAAATACTTACTACTGTACCATGTGTACAATGCCAACGAATGCACTACTAATGATGCCATACTATATAGGACATACTTAGTATGGTAGGGGGTTGCTCTGCTGTTGGTTATAAGAAATTCTCTTTTGTTGACATAACTTAACAAAAGCATGGAAGTCAATGAAACTGAGTCAGTCATGTTGTTTCAATAAAATAAAGTGAGTTGTCAGTTTTATTTCATAAATCAAATCATATCAAATTTATTTGTGTAACGCTTTTTACAACTGATGTTGTCACAAAGCAGCTTCACAGAATTCCAGTAAAGACAAAGTTTTGACATGAATGTAAAAACCCCCAGGTGAGCTAGCCAGGGGCAACAGAGGCAAGGAGAAACTCCCTCAGAGCGGAGGAAGAAATTTTGGGAGGAAACAAGGCTCACAAGAGGGGAACCATCCTCCTCTGTTCAGACTACCTACAAATGATTAGACTGCTAATATTAATAGCAGTAGTATTGGTAGTAGTAACAGCTTGGAGTTCATGAAAACTTCAATGTAGGGTGAGCAGCTAGTCCAAGGCAAGTGGCGGTAGCTGGGGCGTGGGCAGCTGCTCTGAAGCGGGTAGGAATTAATTTTGTTCTGTTTTGGTGTATGTAGCAGTATGGGGCAGTTGTGGGCTGGAGGTTAGGGAGCTGGCCCTGTGACCGGAAGGTTGCTGGTTCGATCCCCAGGGCCGACAGTCCATGACTGCGGTGTCCTTGAGCAAGTCCTAACCCCCAACTGCTCCCCAGGCGCTGTGGATAGGGATGCCCACTGCTCCAGGTAAGTGTGCTCACTGCCCCCTAGTGTGTGTGTGTTCACTAGTGTGTATGTGGTGTTTCACTTCACGGATGGGTTAAATGCGGAGATGGAATTTCCCCGGTTGTGGGATCAAAAAAGTATCACTTAACTTAAAACAGAGAATGTGAACATTCCAGAGCTAATGACTCCTTGTTGAATAAAACTCAATATCTTTCCCACTGGCTCCTGGCGTCATCTTTTTGCATACTGTCTTACTTGTTTTACTCACCTGTTTTGTGTAGTCTTACCCCCAGCCTACCTTTCTCTCTGTGTACATCTTATACTCTATGGTTAACTGCCTAGGACAAGTTACACTGAATTTACTGCTGAGTGTAATTCTTTGACAGCTGAGTAGTACAATAACAAAATGATGTAGATCTAACTTTATGCAACGTGAGAAATTCCCCAGGGGTCTCATGTTGGCTGGCCACTTCAACGTTGGCTGGCGGCTTACTCACTCACCATAGCGGCACTGACGCCAGCTTCAATGGCAACAAAATGTTTGGTTTAACAATTCTTCCTTTGAAAATGCTCTCCTCTAGTTTTGCAATGCAGTCCTCAGCACATTATTGAGAACTTATACATCTCTTCTCATGGACGTAGCTAGAGCTTTTAGAATAGTGTAGCCAGGTAAGACCCAGAGATTTTATTGGGGTGGCTTAGAAAAAAAAATAACAACCATAAAATAACTTTGTATTAAAATGACATATACATAGATGTATTGGCTTCTCTCTGTATATAACTAAATCCACTTCCAACTAAAACCATTTCCACATGAATGAAATATTACATCAATGCAGCTATTGCTGAAAGCAAAGTAAAAAACATGTCACAATTTAGTCATTCATGAGAAAATGTTGTATTTAAATCAAGTAATAAAAAAGCAAAGCATCACTTTTTTCAGTGCACAGTGTTTACGTTAAGAGAAACAGACAAACCAGACAAGCCAGACAGGTTATTTGTATAGGCTGCTCTCTCTACAGGTCACACGTGAGACTAATGATTAGAAAACTCACCAGACAGCACTGTATAAGGGAACCTTTAACCCATGCATGTATTCAACAGTAAAATTGAGTATGAAATTAGTATGAAAAATGATTATAGCTGACTAATTTTTTAAGAGTTATTTCATCTCAGCATCGAATAGCCAACCTAATAATGTAGCTCACAGAGCAGCACTGCTGAAGAACCAAGTGCACATGCACTCACCTGCTTAGTTAGAGCAAGACATGCTAATCAGTAAATGCATCATCAGACGCTAATAACTGAGTAGTTACAACCCTGATGGCAGATTTTCACCATAAAGAATAACCAATGATTTATTAATGATGACTGAATGATGAAGGACTTGTTGATGTCTTACTGTCTATAACTGGGGTGGCCATGCTTCATCCCAGGCTGGCAGTGGCCACTCCAGGCCACCCCTTCTCTATGCATCTCCTCCTCTTTTGTCCTTTTTTTCCTTGTTTCTTCCAGAGCTGAGCGTATTTTAAGCATCCACATATTCTTCCCTCATGCACACATGCAGAATAACAAGGTAAGGAAAATGCGAGTGACCCCCAATCAGTGGAACTGGGGCTGAGTGCTGTGACTCATAGGACCAAGCCAGACTAGAAACCACAGCGACCAAATAGACATTTTATGATAATTATTCATATGTGCGTGTGTGTATTCCGCTGTGTGAATGTGTTCCAGTTCCTTTAGCGCTCCAGCATATGGTAATGATGAGGTTGAGTGCAGTGATGTGATGATGAGAAGAGCAGCGAGCTTGGCCTCACTACTTTAAAGTGTTTTCTTTCTCTCCCTCGCTCTTTTGGCCCACCATCAGCGCCTGTATAGAAGAGGGGATTTTGTTCTTTGTTTTTTCCCTCCTCTGCTGAATCATGGCTCATTAGCTTCCCTCATTTGAACAGCTATGCAATCACTCTGATTTTCCTAGAAAATGTTCAAGTGCTTCTTCACTCAAGAAGAGATCTAATGTATTTATTCTGCTTGTGTCGACTACGAAGGTGCAAACACCTTCTTGAGGCTCATATTATGTAGAAGATATTTAATGTACAGGTATTCTTTAGAATCTTTTCTTCTGTGGCCAAAGCTAACTTATGGTACTTTCTATGAAAAGAGTTCAGTTACACACACACATACACATCTTCCAAGCCGCTTCTCCTTCTGGGTCGCTGTCATTGGGCGAAAGGCAGAATACATCCTGGACAGGTCACCAGTCCATCACAGGGCAGACAGACACATTCACTCACACCCAGGGGCAATTAGCATGTCCAAATGGCCTGATTGCATGTCTTTGGACTGTGGGAGGAAACCAGAGAAACTGAAGGAAACCCATGCAGACACGGGGAGAACATGCAAACTCCACACAGAGAGGACCCTGGTCGCCCGGCCGGGGACTCGAACCCAGGCCCTTCTTGCTGTGAGGTGACAGCGCTACCCACCACCAAATATTCCGTTCGGGAACAATATGATGTTAAAACTACTCCTGAATGCTGCTGTGTTAGGCTAAATTCACAACCCTGCTACCTGTTTTTTAACTTTCAAATATTAAAAAAAGTGAATTGAAAGAAATATTTTAATAAAAACATTATGATTAAAACAAGTTTGCAACTTTCCTTTCTGCTCTATGTTGTATAACAGGTTTTTTTTTATTTCATTAACATCAGCTTAATGTGGAGGAAGAGCTCTGTATTCAACCCTCTTACTCACTTCATCCTTCTGCCCAATGATAGCTGGCATAGGCTCCAGCTCCCCTGCGACCCAGAAGGAGAAGCGACTTAGAAGGTGTGTGTGTGTGTGTGTGTGTGTGTGTGTGTGTGTGTGTGTGTGTGTGTGTGTGTGTGTGTGTGTGTGTTATTTATCTGAAAAGTTTATACAGCATTTAGCTAGAAAATGAACTGAATTTAATTAAATTATGGAAATAATGAATTCAATTTGTACATCTCCCTAAAAATGATAACAGTGTTGCAAAAGATGCTGCACATTTTTAAAAAATGGCTCAAAAAATGTCTAATTTGACAGATTGAGGTGGAAAAGTATCATTTACTTAGATTAATATTTTGTCAAAAAAACAAACAAACATGAAACAGAAATGAAGTCTATTCCTTATGTTGTTTGCTACCGCTGCTGCTGCTACCATGTGGCCTCAGTGGTAGATTTTTTTCATGTGTGCTAAGCTAACACTATGCTCATTGTCCTCAGAAATATGTAAAAAAAAATTAGTACTATGCCTAATCCTCCACCCACTGAGCACTAGGTCGTACGATAATATCAAACATGCCCTGAACTGCTTTCTCAGGAATGGAGATGTGAGCCAGGCTTTGGCAAAGATAGAGCACCACAGCTGCGGGTGAATATCAGTATCCTGAGTGTAGAATCACACATTTGACCTTGGACCTGCTCTTAACTATTCTGAGCCAATTATCCTGGTCAGGAGCTCTGAGTGCAGTTGGACTGGAAGAGGTTGCCAGGCAAAATTTTCTGTACTATGTGTGCAGATCCAACTCTGGGCTTGATGGGACCCACAGTAGGATCTGCACCCACACGGGACTCATGGGGGAGACCGCTGGCGCCATGTAGTCTGCTAGGCGCTAATTCAGATAACTAAATGGAGCCCTGGTGAGGCGGGATTAACTGTTTGTTCCTTGGTGTGTGATATGAGAGTACCGTCAGCATATGACCACGTATGAGACTTGCTTTGTGCAGGCCACATGATGACTGAGACGGTTTGTATATATGGTTAAATATGTAGGACCACCAGAGCCTGGCTCTGGAATATTAACACTATGTATTCATGTGTTCATTCATTCATTTATTCATTCACTCTAAGGCCTAATGTTATAAACCCAAGAGCCTAGTGCCACCTAACCTCTTTTTCAAGCATTGCATTTCAGTTTTCTGGTATTTTATTTTTCCCTCTTGACATGCACTTGACAATTGTGTGTATTTATGTAGCAAAAAACCCACAATTCATTTTAATATAGTCATTGTTCCAGCCTAGCTTTATATATTGAAATGGACTTTTTTCCCCTGTCCTTAAGTATGCTATATGTAAATGACCTCTATTCTGATTGGCGTTGAAAAGCAGTCCAGACAGACACATTCCTTAAAACTTAAATAGAGTAGGCTGATACAAGTGAATGTATTTTGATTTTTGTGAAAAATTATTAATTTAAAATGAGATATGTTTGCAACTTAATTTTCATACATGGACTGTGTGGACTGAGAAGTGAACAGGGCACTTTAAAAGTTTAACCATGTTTATGAATGCATTTATATAAAAAGAGGATAATTATTTTTCCATGATATGGACCCTTTAATACAAATCAGTTTCATTGTTCAGTGGTCTAAACAGCATTTGTTACATCAGGCTACACTGACTGCACACCAACCGTGCAGAAGCATGGTTGGGACATAAGATTTTGTGTGGATGTCCCCTGCCTGGCACAGTGCCAGTAATGCGAGCCTTTCACCACTGAGCTGAACTGGAGTTGTGCATGTGCACAGCTGGCCACCCGTTCCCTTTTTAGCTGCCTCTTTTACATGGCAGCTCTTGGGAAATTCTGTTTAAAAGTCTGGCCAGGAGCCAGGGTGTCCCAATGATTTGAGTCTCGCAGCTGAATTCAAATCAAACAAACAATCCAAATACACATTTCATTGCTATGTTTGAAAAATCATTTTGTCATAATTTGCCTAGACAGGCTGCAGCCTGTGAGGATGTATTGCTTGCACAAAACAGAGAAATAGAAGAAATAGAACTAGTTTTAATAGTAAACTTAAAACTATTTGACTTCACTTTAAAAATTCATGCAAACTTACTGCCTTGAACAGTTACTTAACACGTTAAGGCTTAATTACACTATGTGATCTAAAGTATGTGGACACCTGATCATAACGCCTATGTTGGCTTTCTGGACATCCCATTCCAAAATCATAGGCATTTATATGGATGCTTTACACACTTAGCTTTGCATATATTGAGCTAAAGCTTAATTGTGCAGCCGTTTGGCCATGGAAACCCATTCCATGAAGCTCCTGACAGACAGTTTTTGTGCTGATGCTGCTTCCAGGAGCAATTTGGAACTCTGTAGTGATTGATACAACAGACACTAAGTCATTTTTTAAGCACTAGGACCTCCAACACTCAGCAGCCTCACTTTGTGAGTTTGCACGGTCTACCGTGTCATGGCTGAGCTGTTGCTGCACGTATGGGCAGATCTGAGTCAAAAGCTTTACTGTAGTCAATTAAACACACGTTGATATGACAACATGAATAAACTATCCTTGCTTTGCCCATACATGTGTTGGCAAAAATCTCATTCTATCTAAAGAGAAACTCTACAAGCCTACAAAATAGAGCTTTGCAGGCTTGTGCAGTGTAGTTTATTTGTCATTAGATCAAGTTAAGGTTAGCACAGTCAGTCCAGCTCAGTAGTGTCCTATTTTAAACTGGAAACTCAACATTATGTAGAAAATCTAAACTCCAACATAAAATAGTTAGAGTGAGTATTCTGTAAAGCTTGTCCAATCCCTTTTAATTTTACTCCTAAATAAATAAGTAAATAAGTAAACAATGCAGTTTTGGTATTTCACACATTTTTTTATTAAACTAAAAATGATGAAAAATAATGCATCTAAACACGTCACTTAGAAACCTGTTACAATTCCATGATGAAACCTCACATGAGTTCAGTAAATGAGACACAAATAACATTAGACTTGATATTCCATCATCTTAAATGGTCCAAAGCCAGCCTTTACAAATGTGTTGCATATTCTCTGAACAATATTTTCTACTGATTAGCTCTAGCGAGAATGAAGAGACAAAAGTTATGAGTAATCATGACATTAGACAAAGGTGTAAAGTGTGGTCTTCAAGGTATAGACTGAAGACTTTTCAGGTGATTATCCAGAAAATAAATGATATGATGAGAAATCAAGTGAAAAATTGTAAAAACCCGAATCATAAGTTTACCACTGCCACAGACATGACATGGTGAAGAAAAGCAGACAGAACTTTTCTTCACTGTAACAGAAACATTTCCTAAAGAGATTATACTCCATTTTGAGTAGTTTTTGTCAACAAATAATTAATAATAAGCTTTTTTTAACCAACGAGAATCGTAAAATACAAACAATCCTATCACTATTATAATGTTAACACAAATATTTTTGCACAAATAGAACGCTGCCCTTTAAGCTGTGGAAAGTCTGCTTTACATCATTGTCTGTTTATCTATGATCTCGAGCTGGATCCTGATTTGTTGGACTAAAGCCTTTAGCACATGCTAAACTCAGAAATAAAGCCAACACCCAGACCTCACTGATCAACATAACCGTAATACCAACCAGCTGCTCACCGTCTGTGTAATGTTAACATAAATATGTCTGTAATGGTTGCAGGTCAGTGCTTTAAATGAATATGTTCCTGTTGTGGCAGAAACGCCATGCACTGCCGATTTTTGGCAGTGAAATGTGTATATAAATGACACAAAGGAGACCTCGTCTCTTCTTTTTCAGTTTCCAAGCATTCTTTTTCAAAAGCTTGAAGTCATTTTCCAGCTGATACATACATTAGACTGCAGCATTATTAGCACCCTTGGTAAACATGAACAAGAACGTCTGTGAGAGGCTGTCATTACTGTTTATCAGCTTAATCTTTACTCTCATGTCTAAATTTTAAGCAAGATTAAACTGTTCAAATTGGAAAAGAACTATAATCATATAAATATTTTCTCAAAAATATTTATATCACAATTACCAGCACTCTTAGAAATCTGAATGAACAAAAGTGAATAGATGCATCTTCCCAGCAATGATGCTGCAATAAAATCATGCTATTTTCTCACATTGCTGAGAAAAGGAAATACGAAGTAAAGCTTATTTTGTTCAGCTTTTTTGCTCATATTAACCCAGGGTTCCAATTCACAATACACATAAACATATATAATCCAAACATTATATCCAAAATTTCCCATTCCTCTTTATCTATAAGTAAAGCTTCTGCTGCTCATCATCCATTTTTCTTCAGTGTAGTTTTTCTTCAGTGTAGTTTTTCTTTTGTGTAGTCAGTGTAGGTCCCAGGCTCAATGTGTCTGCTTCCTTAGGCTTCTGTCTCAGTTCTTCCTTCTGCTTATTTTGCTGCAGCTACACCAAAGGGTTAAAAGAAGTTCAATTTAAAAGATATTTCTCCAATTTCTCCAAATCATAAATGTTTTTTTTTCATCTGTTCACATTCTATGCCTAGCCATGTCTGCACAAAGGTAAAGGTGCCAAGTTCTCTGGACTGATATGTGAGTGTAAAAAATATTATTGAAGTTTACAGAACCTCCACATAATGTAGAGGTTCAATACAGTCTTAAAAATAAAGTTGCCAAAAGGGAACTTTGATGCAATATAACAACCACACTAGCTTCCCTAAAGAACCTTCTAATGGATCATTTATTAAGGAGCCATTTTGGCAAATAAGATATGTGAGTGTGAAGAACATTTTTTTAAAGAACCTCCACATAAGAGGACCATTTAATTGGATTAGTAGAAGGTTCTTTAAAGCAGGATTTCTCAGTCAGTTAACATAAGCCCAAAGACGAGGACTGTGCAATAGGAATGTCCCTCGGCTCTTTTCCTATTGGACGAGCTTTGGCCTTAAGTTATCCAGCTAAACTGAGGAATCCTGCTTTGTGGAATACTGCACTCTTCAAGTGCTCTTCTTTTGGCAATTGAAATTGTCTCCACTAGAGGTCAATGAAGAGCTTTTAAATGGTCACAGCTGTTCATGAACACCAGCATATAAATGCACTCATTCCAGCACACATTCATCACACATGTACAGCAGAGTGTTCATCTCTTGTCCTCAGGACATCAGAACAGCTTCTCAAACAAGCCTATTCAAGCATTTGGAGTGCAATAGCTTTTACATTCTACAGAATATTATGCCTACTGTGAATTATTCTAGAATTGCATCGCTGTTGTACTGAAATGCTATGTACTGAATGTACTGAAAAGCAGGTGACTAACCACTGGTCAGGACCATTGCAAAGCCCCAGTACTACCTAGAATGATTTCACTGCTTCACTGAAAATTGTGCAGCCACTCAACACCCCAACAATAAGTAAATAGGAACACACACAATACTATATTGACTCTGCAACAACAATAGCTGTTTAAAGTCACTGCACTTGGTGGGGTCCTTGGGGACACATTCTTTAATGCTGACACTGTTTCCCCTTTCCTGTAGCCACAAACACTGATTAAAGCTTATTACTGCTTTGTACATCAAGACTAAAGATGTTAAATGTGTGAGAATGTTACTAATTCTCACGAAAAGTTTGTATAAAAAACCCTCCATTTACATCACTGAACAGTTCGCTATAAAAGTGCTTAAGACTATAGTCTGAAGTCCAGGAACCTAATCAAGTCTCCAGTGCCACACAATGGTGCCTCTCCAAAATGGGCAATATTTGGTAGAGGAAGTGGCTATCTTTCATCTTCCAATGGTCTTTAAGGGGTGGGGTGAGGGGAGAGAGGTGGAGGGATAAACAGCAGGAAACACCTTCCCTCGCTTGGCTGAGCCCAAAGCAACAATGAGTTATTAAAAGAACCCAGCTTCCTTTGAGTAAATGGAATCGGAGCACTTGATAAAAAGCAATAGAGTGCAGGGTGTGGGCAGACGAGGAGGAGGAAAGGAACAATTTAGTGAAGAAAACACTGGATTAGATCTGCCCCTTCTCGCAGCACACACAGAGCTGGTTTAGTTTTAAAGGATGCCTCTGAACTCCACCAGTGAGAAGAAACAGCTGTCTGAACTCTGTAAATCTGTTGCAGTGCTTTGAATGTGAGCGTAAAGGAATACTTCCGTGACAAAAAGATAATGATGCTTCCAACGAATGGCCTCTAATAATCAACATGGAAATGACATCATCCTGGGAAGATCCACCAATTTTTCTAACTTTCTGTGAAATTCAGTCGTTGAGATGTGTTGACGTGAAGTGGTTAATTGCAGAGAATCTTAACGACTCAGATTTCTTTACAGTGGTGTTGATAGGAACCAAACAGAATCATGTAATATTCAAAACCACCAGGGAATGTCTGAGTTTGTACTAATGTCCTGGTAAAATTAGTGTTAAATCTGGGGGGAAAAAAATCTTTGGGGACATTTTGCTTCACAACACCCTGCATGTACCTCTCAATCATGAATGGTTTTAAAAGATATATTTCAGACCAAAGCCTTCTCCAGACTATTGTATAACAGCGTCTCAGGCATCAGGCAGAGTATTCATAAGCAGTTTATGTAATAATTTTGGGTGAAAGCTTTTAGAGGCATTAAACTCTTTAAATATCTGGATCTCATCAACACTGTGAAGAATTCTGACTCTGTAACTTTCTCTGGAACAGAGCATCTTACACCAAACCACTCTGAATGACTTTGTTTACAACCTAATGCTTTAATTCAGTGTAATTTTTAAAATTCTTGGAATTCCCACATAAACAGAGACATTATCTTTATCTGTGGTAATCTGGCAGTGGCTTGTTTTTGCGCCAGTTGTAATTTGGGGTAATTTTAGGCATAGCTAAGACATTGTCTTTGCCTTATTTTCATGATTCAGTCATGATCAGCCATCTGCTGCATATTGACTTTGTCAGCAACATTAGCCTCATGCCAAAAAATTTGGCAAAATCTGGATGTTGAACTTGTCTTAGCTGATCAACTACATCTAGGATAGGTGAAAAAATTTGTACATTAGATTTTTCACTTAGCCATTACTTTGAGACCTCAGAAACAGCTGCAAAGGTCAGCAACAATAAAATTACATTTATTAATTACATGAATTAAAGCATACAACGTACACATCAGCAGTCTTTTCTCTAAGCTAGTCTTCAGGAGACCTTGGCTCCTTATTCTGTCTTTAAAATCTGCCCTCAGTGTCAATCTAAGCAACGTGTTTGTAGCTGAGAGCAGGGCTGTTACCTTTGCATGCTCATATTAGAACACTGGCTGTACATGTACAGTGATCAACATACCATTCGCTTCACTGCCTGATGACTTCACTCCAAGCAGCATGACCCCATCTTTGTTACTTTCAGTCCTTTGGAATGAAGCACTAAGATGCGTGAGAGAAATGGCAGAAAGCAATTAGACAAAATATTACTTCACGACATAAGATATGTGAGTAGTTGTGGCATCATGTGGTTTACACATGTGTGGTAGATTTCAACCTGGGTAGTTGTGCAAAACACTATGAGATCTTAAAGCACTGATCTTAATGTTAATTTCTATATAACAGTGGCATAAAAAACAGGGCAATTAAGATTAGAAGAGAGCATATATTTATCATGTATCGTGAAAAAGTCTAGAAGTATCATGATGTCATATCTGGCAATATCCCTCACCCCTACAGAGAACATTAATCACTCCAGACTTACAGCACAAAGAGCCCTGTCTTCAGCATGCACAAAGACCTACGACCTATGCTAAACAGCACAAGGACATGATTACATGCCTAGAATGTTACCATTTATATAAGAAATTTGAGATGAAATCTAAATATGAGGTTGGGGTAGTTCATTTACATACACTGAGGCCAAACATGAAAATGAAACACAGAGACAGGCAGGTGAGAGTGCTTCACATCAGAGGAGACTTAGACTGCAGTAAGTTCTTTTTTGAGGCCCATTATGTCATTGAAAGGATCCACTGTGTTAGACTTAACTTTTATAACCAAAAGCATGTGGACAAGTGATTGTCACACTATATAATCTTGTTGGACATCCCATTCCAAACCATGGACATTAATATAGGGTCTGCCCCTTTTCCACTCTTCTGGGAAGACCTTCTACAAGATTTTGGAGTGTGCTTATGGGAATTTGTGCCCATTCAGTCAAAAGAGGTCAGGCACTGATCTTGGATGAGAAGGCCTGCTTTGCAATCCAGATTACAATTCAAAAGGAGTAGAAGTTAGGGCTCTGTGCAGGCCACTGGAGTTCTTCTACACCAAACAAATCATGTATTTATAACTTTGCTTTGTGCACAGGGGCATAGTCATGTTGGAACAGGAAAGGGCCTTCCCCCAACTACTGTCACCAAACTGGAAGGATATAATTGTCTAAATTGTCTTTGTATACAGTAACATTACTCTTCACTGGAACTAAGGAGCCTAACACAAACCCTGAAAAACAGTACCAGACCATTATTCCTCCTCCACCAAGCGTTACCATTATAGCTTTACTATTTACTAATTTATGTTCTGCCAAACCCAGATTCGTCCATCAGATTTTCAGACAGTGAAATATGATTCATCACTACAGAGTCCAGTGGCAGTGTGTTTTACACCACTCCAGCTGATATATTTGGCTTTGTGCATAATGATCTTAGGCTTTTGTTCATTTCATAAAATTCTTGACATACAGTTATTGTACTGATGCTTCCAGAGGCAGTTTGAAGCTCTGTAATGAGTGATGCAACAGAGGATAAGCAATTTTCACATGCTTTAGCACTTGGCAGCCCCACTTTGAGTTTGTCTGGTCTAATGCTTCTTGGCCAAGCTGCTGTTGTGCCTAGTATATTTTTTTCACAATAATAGCACTTACAGTTGGTTGGAGCAGATCTAGCAGGACAGAAATTTCATAGACTGACTTATGACAACTCTTGAGTACAACACATTCTATTGCCAGTGTTTGTCTATGAGGATTGCATGTCTATGTGCTTAATTAAGGACATATGTTGGATGTTTTATGGGTAAGGTTGAAAACTTGAACTCAATATTTAGCTACATACTTTCCGCCACATTATATACACTGGGAAAAGTGTCATACTGAATTTACTTGATGTAATGGGAAGCTGCCTTGCTGTCCAAATTATCCAAAAACAAATACTCACTTCTCAGTTCCACTGTCTGTCGTCTCTAAAAAGAAAACAAAGGAAAACAATTGATCTGACTCATATTATCAACCCAGTCTTTGCACCTTAGACACATCTGCCTTGTTGAAACATCTTGTAGGTACACAGTGAAAGACCATAGCTCATCTTTTCCATACACAATTTGCATTAGTTACTGTCTAGCAGTTATCACCAATGGTTAGTTTCTGACCACAGGACAACTTTTGGGTGGATATTTTTGCTTGATGGACTATGTTCACAGCAAAGCAGTGATACTGTTATGTTTAAAACCCCTGATATGATTGAACCAGTGCCACACACACACTGCCACTATCGTGTCAGCAGCACTAGTGTTTTAAGGCCAGTGGTGGACCTGTGGTGGACCTGTGACAGTCGCTTTTCATTGAAGGAGGGGGAAGGCATGGCTGAAAAACTGTACAACATAGATGAGCTACAGCCATAAACAGTAACAATAAACCTACAAAATGTACCTATAAGGCCAATTTCTGTAGATACGATGTCGGTGTTTCTAATAAACTGGCAAATGTAACACTTTTTAATAGTGCATTGAAATCTGCATTTTGATAAATACCTGCACGAGGGCTTTTTTTTTTGCATCTGATGTATATGAATGCACAGACACCTGCCACTCCCACAAGCAACAAAAGCCAAAAATATTTCATATCTGTAACAAAGTAACATCAATCTGTTATATGTAACATATAATAATCACTGTACCTGCTATCAGTAAAACAAAAACTATATAATACCTGCTTTCTGTAACATACTTGATGTACTTGGACTTGATGTACTTGGCCCTGTGAAGGAAAGAAAAATATACAGACATAATAAATAAATAAATGATAAAGACAAACACTGCATCAGAACATCTTCTATTCTTTTCCTTTCCTCATATCTGTTCTGTGTATCTTTGACCCTTTAAGTCTAAAGGTGGATAATAATCCTTCAAATTAATAATTGTACACCATTAAACCCATATCAACTCCTCCATGCCCTTACACAATATTAGTTATGTTTTACTACTATTTATTCAGATTCATAATCAGCTGCAAAAAAGAAGCTACCAACCAGAGGTTCCAACGTTCTCTCTTCCCTCATCTGGATTACCTGCACAAAAATACACAATGAGGGCAGATGCCTTTTTATTTTACTTTACATGTTAACTTCAGGTTCATATGTGTATATATATATATATATATATATATATATATATATATATATATATATATATATATATACACACACACACACATAAGCTATCTGTTACATAACAACAACACTGTATTTGCTCTGCATAACATAGCCACAAAACTGCTATGTGTAACAGCAATAACATGTTTCCTATCTGTAACATAGCAATAACCAAATTTCTTTTATCTGTCATAGCAATAACATCAATACAACGGCAATTATACCATATAAGCTATCTGTTACATAACAACAACGCTATCTGTAACATAGAAATCACAATTACACCATCTTTTATCTTTAAAATATCAATTATACTGTTTATGCTATCTGTAACATGCTAACTGTAACAGCAGTAACACTGTACCTGCTATCTGCAGCATGTGTAACATGACATGACATGTTGATTAATCATCAAATTCTCAATATCACCTCAGATTTGAATTTATGTTTTACGAAGAGATAAAATTCAGGTTTTAGAGAGTCGTCCAAAATGTAGGACAGTTGTAATGCATGTCATGTTCCACTTCGGTAACTTGAAAGTCAATCCACTGCCTGAGTTTCTGATCTGTAATTTCCCAGTTGGGAACTGACATGAAGACATGCTGCAGACATCTTTATGAAATTGAACAGAGAAAGCTTGATGTACTTGGACTTGTAGGCAGTTGACCAGACTGTGGCCCTGTGAAAGAAAAGAAAAATATACAGACATAATAAATAAATAAATGATAAAGACAAACACTGCATCAGAACATCTTCTATTCTTTTCCTTTCCTCATATCTGTTCTGTGTATCATTGACCCTTTAAATCTAAAGGTGGGTAATAATCCTTCAAATTAATAATTGTACACCATTAAACCCATATCAACTCCTCCATGCCCTTACACAATATTAGTTATGTTCTACTACTATTTATTCAGATTCATAATCAGCTGCAAAAAAGAAGCTACCAACCAGAGTTTCCAACGTTCTCTCTTCCCTTATCTGGATTACCTGCACAAAAATACACAATGAGGGCAGATGCCTTTTTATTTTACTTTACATGTTAACTTCAGGTTCATATATATATATATATATATATATATATATATATATATACATATATATATATATATATATATATATATATATATATATATATATATATATATATATATATATACACCCTCTCCATGGATCACCACCTTATCGTGGTGGAGGGGTTTGCGTGCTTGAATGATCCTAGGAGCTATGTTGTCTGGAGCAAAAGCTCCTGGTAGGGTCTCCCATGGCAAACTGGTCCTAGGTGACAGGCCAGACAAAGTGTGATCCATAATAACCCCTATGAAAACACAAAAACAGGACTTGTGTACCTTGCCCGGAACAGGGTTACCGGGGCCCCACCCTGGAGCCAGGCCTGGGGGAGGGGCTCGCCAGCAAGCGTCTGGTGGCCCGGCATTTAGTCATGGTGCCCGGTCGGGCCCAGCCCGAAGGAGTTACATGAGTCCCTCCTCCCATCAACCCACCACCAATGGGAGGGGCACTAGTAGGGGTTCGGTGCTTTGTGGATCGGGCAGTGTCCGAAGGCCTGGGCCTTGGCGTTCTGATCCTCGGTTGCTGAAACTGGCTTTTGGAACTTGGAACGTTACCTCACTGGCGGGGAAGGAGCCTAAGTTGGTGCGCGAGGTTGAGAGATACCGGCTAGATATAGTCGGGCTCACCTCAACACACAGCTGGGGCTCTGGGTCCAATCTCCTTGAGAGGGGCTGGACTTTATTCTTTTCTGGAGTTGCCCATGGTGAGAGGCGGCAGGTGTGGGCTTTCTCATAGCCCCTCGACTCGGCGCCTGTATGTTGGGGTTTTCTCCGGTGGACGAGAGGGTAGCTTCCCTACGCCTTCGGGTTGGGGAACGGGTCCTGACTGCTGTCTGTGCTTATGCACCGAACAGCAGTTCAGAGTACCCAGCCTTCTTAGAGTCCTTGGGAAGGGTGCTTGAAAGTGCTCCTCCTGGAGACTCTATTGTCCTACTGGGGGAATGGCCTCTCTGATCCGAACCCGAGTGGTGTTCAGTTTTTGGACTTCTGTGCAAACCAGAGTTTGTCCATCACGAACACCATGTTTGAACACAAGGATGTCCATAAGTGCACATGGCACCAGGATACCCTAGGCCGCAGTTCAATGATTGACTTTGTAGTCGTGTCATCGGACTTGCGGCCATGTGTTTTGGACACTTGGGTATAGAGAGGAGCTGAGCTGTCAACTGATCACCACCTGGTGGTGAGTTGGATCAGGTGGTGTGGAAGATGCCGGTCAGACCAGGCAAGCCCAAACATATAGTGAGGGTTTGCTGGGAACGTCTGGCAGAAGAACCTGTCAGATTGATCTTCAACTCACACCTCCGTCAGAATTTTGACCAGATATCAGGGGAGGTGGGGAACATTGACTCAGAATGGGCCATGTTCCGTTCCTCCATTGTTGAAGCGGCTGACTGTAGCTGTGGCCGTAAGGTAGTTGGTGCCTGTCGGGGCGGTAATCCTCAAACCCGCTGATGGGCACCCCAGGTGAGAGATGCCGTCAAGCTGAAGAAGGAGTCCTACCAGGCATTGTTGGCCTGTGGGACACCAGAGACAGCTGGCAGGTATCGACAGGCCAAGCAATTTGCGGCTTCAGTCGTCGCCAAGGCAAAAACCCGTGTATGGGAGGAGTTTGGTGAAGCCTTGGAAAGTGACTTTAAGTCGCTTCCGAAAAGATTCTGGCAAACCGTCAGGCGACTCAGAAGGGGAAAGCAGTGTGCCACTAGCACTGTATATAGTGGAGATGGTGTGCTGCTGACTTCGACTGAAGATGTCATTGGGCGGTGGAAGGAATACTTTGAGGACCTTCTCAATCCCACCGACACATTCTCCAGTGAGGAGGCTGAGTCTGGGGACATGGGAATAGGCTTGTCCATTACTGAGGCCGAAGTCGCTAAAGTAGTTAAGAAGCTCCTTGGTGGCCAGGCTCCAGGGGTGGATGAGATCCGCCCTGAGTTCCTCAAGGCTCTGGATGTTGTGGGGCTGTCTTGGCTGACACACCCTTTCAACATTGCGTGGACATCGGGGGCGGTGCCACTGGATTGGTAGACTGGGGTGATGGTGCCTCTTTTTAAAAAAGGGGACCGGAGGGTGTGTACCAACTACAGGGGAATCACACTCCTCAGGCTCTCTGGTAAGGTCTATGCAGGGGTACTGGAGAAGAGAGTCCGGCTTATAGTCGATCCAGGAAGAGCAGTGCGGGTTCCGCCCTGGTCGTGGAACACTGGACCAACTCTTCACCCTCTCCAGGATTCTGGAGGGTTCATGGGAGTTTGCCCAACCAGTCCACATGTGCTTTGTGGATCTGGAGAAGGCTTTCGACTGTGCTCCCCGGGGTATTCAGCTTTCGCTGGATCGGTTTGCAGCCGAGTGTGAAGCGGCTGGGATGAGAATCAGTACCTCTAAATCCGAGAACATGGTTCTCAGGCGGAAAAGGGTGGTGAGCCCTCTCTGGGTGGGGGATAGGCTCGATAGGTCGATCTACGTTCCCACCCTCACCTATGGTCATGAGCTTTGGGTAATGACTGAAAGAATAAGATCGCGAATACAAGTGGCCGAAATGAGTTTCCTCTGCAGGGTGTCTGGACTCTCCCTTAGAGATAGGGTGAGAAGTTCGGTCATCCGGGAGGGACTCGGAGTAGAGCCGCTGCTTCTTCACGTCGAGAGGAGCCAGCTGAGGTGGTTCAGGCATCTGGTTAGGATGCCTCCTGGACGCCTCCCTCGGGAGGTGTCACAGGCAAGTCCACCTGGGAGGAGACCCCGGGGAAGACCCAGGACACGCTGGCGTGACTATATCGCCCAGCTGGCCTGGGAGCGCCTCGGAATCCCCCTTGGAGAGTTAGTGGAAGTGGCTGGGGAAAGGGAGGTCTGGGCCTCATTGCTTAGGATGCTGCCCCTGCGACCCGAACCCCGGAGAAGCGGAAGATAATGGATGGATGGATGGATGGATGGATGGATGGATGGATATATATACACATAAGCTATCTGTTACATAACAACAACACTGTATTTGCTCTGCATAACATAGCCACAAAACTGCTATGTGTAACAGCAATAACATGTTTCCTATCTGTAACATAGCAATAACCAAATTTCTTTTATCTGTCATAGCAATAACATCAATACAACGGCAATTATACCATATAAGCTATCTGTTACATAACAACAACGCTATCTGTAACATAGAAATCACAATTACACCATCTTTTATCTTTAAAATATCAATTATACTGTTTATGCTATCTGTAACATGCTAACTGTAACAGCAGTAACACTGTACCTGCTATCTGCAGCATGTGTAACATGACATGACATGTTGATTAATCATCAAATTCTCAATATCACCTCAGATTTGAATTTATGTTTTACGAAGAGATAAAATTCAGGTTTTAGAGAGTCGTCCAAAATGTAGGACAGTTGTAATGCATGTCATGTTCCACTTCGGTAACTTGAAAGTCAATCCACTGCCTGAGTTTCTGATCTGTAATTTCCCAGTTGGGAACTGACATGAAGACATGCTGCAGACATCTTTATGAAATTGAACAGAGAAAGCTTGATGTACTTGGACTTGTAGGCAGTTGACCAGACTGTGGCCCTGTGAAAGAAAAGAAAAATATACAGACATAATAAATAAATAAATGATAAAGACAAACACTGCATCAGAACATCTTCTATTCTTTTCCTTTCCTCATATCTGTTCTGTGTATCATTGACCCTTTAAATCTAAAGGTGGGTAATAATCCTTCAAATTAATAATTGTACACCATTAAACCCATATCAACTCCTCCATGCCCTTACACAATATTAGTTATGTTCTACTACTATTTATTCAGATTCATAATCAGCTGCAAAAAAGAAGCTACCAACCAGAGTTTCCAACGTTCTCTCTTCCCTTATCTGGATTACCTGCACAAAAATACACAATGAGGGCAGATGCCTTTTTATTTTACTTTACATGTTAACTTCAGGTTCATATATATATATATATATATATATATATATATATATATATATATATACACCCTCTCCATGGATCACCACCTTATCGTGGTGGAGGGGTTTGCGTGCTTGAATGATCCTAGGAGCTATGTTGTCTGGAGCAAAAGCTCCTGGTAGGGTCTCCCATGGCAAACTGGTCCTAGGTGACAGGCCAGACAAAGTGTGATCCATAATAACCCCTATGAAAACACAAAAACAGGACTTGTGTACCTTGCCCGGAACAGGGTTACCGGGGCCCCACCCTGGAGCCAGGCCTGGGGGAGGGGCTCGCCAGCAAGCGTCTGGTGGCCCGGCATTTAGTCATGGTGCCCGGTCGGGCCCAGCCCGAAGGAGTTACATGAGTCCCTCCTCCCATCAACCCACCACCAATGGGAGGGGCACTAGTAGGGGTTCGGTGCTTTGTGGATCGGGCAGTGTCCGAAGGCCTGGGCCTTGGCGTTCTGATCCTCGGTTGCTGAAACTGGCTTTTGGAACTTGGAACGTTACCTCACTGGCGGGGAAGGAGCCTAAGTTGGTGCGCGAGGTTGAGAGATACCGGCTAGATATAGTCGGGCTCACCTCAACACACAGCTGGGGCTCTGGGTCCAATCTCCTTGAGAGGGGCTGGACTTTATTCTTTTCTGGAGTTGCCCATGGTGAGAGGCGGCAGGTGTGGGCTTTCTCATAGCCCCTCGACTCGGCGCCTGTATGTTGGGGTTTTCTCCGGTGGACGAGAGGGTAGCTTCCCTACGCCTTCGGGTTGGGGAACGGGTCCTGACTGCTGTCTGTGCTTATGCACCGAACAGCAGTTCAGAGTACCCAGCCTTCTTAGAGTCCTTGGGAAGGGTGCTTGAAAGTGCTCCTCCTGGAGACTCTATTGTCCTACTGGGGGAATGGCCTCTCTGATCCGAACCCGAGTGGTGTTCAGTTTTTGGACTTCTGTGCAAACCAGAGTTTGTCCATCACGAACACCATGTTTGAACACAAGGATGTCCATAAGTGCACATGGCACCAGGATACCCTAGGCCGCAGTTCAATGATTGACTTTGTAGTCGTGTCATCGGACTTGCGGCCATGTGTTTTGGACACTTGGGTATAGAGAGGAGCTGAGCTGTCAACTGATCACCACCTGGTGGTGAGTTGGATCAGGTGGTGTGGAAGATGCCGGTCAGACCAGGCAAGCCCAAACATATAGTGAGGGTTTGCTGGGAACGTCTGGCAGAAGAACCTGTCAGATTGATCTTCAACTCACACCTCCGTCAGAATTTTGACCAGATATCAGGGGAGGTGGGGAACATTGACTCAGAATGGGCCATGTTCCGTTCCTCCATTGTTGAAGCGGCTGACTGTAGCTGTGGCCGTAAGGTAGTTGGTGCCTGTCGGGGCGGTAATCCTCAAACCCGCTGATGGGCACCCCAGGTGAGAGATGCCGTCAAGCTGAAGAAGGAGTCCTACCAGGCATTGTTGGCCTGTGGGACACCAGAGACAGCTGGCAGGTATCGACAGGCCAAGCAATTTGCGGCTTCAGTCGTCGCCAAGGCAAAAACCCGTGTATGGGAGGAGTTTGGTGAAGCCTTGGAAATTCTGGGTATTCTGTGGGAGGTCCTTCGGGAGTACGGGGTACACGGCTCTTTGCTACGAGCCATTCAGGCCCTGTACAAACAAAGCTGGAGTTTGGTTCGCATAGCCGGCAGTAAGTCAGACTTGTTTCCAGTGAGAGTTAGACTCCATCAGGGCTGCCCTTTGTCACCGATTCTATTCATAATTTTTATGGATAGAATTTCTAGGCGCAGTAAGGGGATGGAGGGTGTCCAGTTTGGTGACTTCAGGGTCACATTGCTGCTGTTTGCAGATGATGTCCCCTATTGGGGACATCAGGCCGTGAACTTCAGCTTTCGCTGGATCGGTTTGCAGCCGAGTGTGAAGCGGCTGGGATGAGAATCAGTACCTCTAAATCCGAGAACATGGTTCTCAGGCGGAAAAGGGTGGTGAGCCCTCTCTGGGTGGGGGATAGGCTCGATAGGTCGATCTACGTTCCCACCCTCACCTATGGTCATGAGCTTTGGGTAATGACTGAAAGAATAAGATCGCGAATACAAGTGGCCGAAATGAGTTTCCTCTGCAGGGTGTCTGGACTCTCCCTTAGAGATAGGGTGAGAAGTTCGGTCATCCGCTGCTTCTTCACGTCGAGAGGAGCCAGCTGAGGTGGTTCAGGCATCTGGTTAGGATGCCTCCTGGACGCCTCCCTCGGGAGGTGTCACAGGCAAGTCCACCTGGGAGGAGACCCCGGGGAAGACCCAAGACACGCTGGCGTGACTATATCGCCCAGCTGGCCTGGGAGCGCCTCGGAATCCCCCTTGGAGAGTTAGTGGAAGTGGCTGGGGAAAGGGAGGTCTGGGCCTCATTGCTTAGGATGCTGCCCCTGCGACCCGAACCCCGGAGAAGCGGAAGATAATGGATGGATGGATGGATGGATGGATGGATGGATGGATATATATACACATAAGCTATCTGTTACATAACAACAACACTGTATTTGCTCTGCATAACATAGCCACAAAACTGCTATGTGTAACAGCAATAACATGTTTCCTATCTGTAACATAGCAATAACCAAATTTCTTTTATCTGTCATAGCAATAACATCAATACAACGGCAATTATACCATATAAGCTATCTGTTACATAACAACAACGCTATCTGTAACATAGAAATCACAATTACACCATCTTTTATCTTTAAAATATCAATTATACTGTTTATGCTATCTGTAACATGCTAACTGTAACAGCAGTAACACTGTACCTGCTATCTGCAGCATGTGTAACATGACATGACATGTTGATTAATCATCAAATTCTCAATATCACCTCAGATTTGAATTTATGTTTTACGAAGAGATAAAATTCAGGTTTTAGAGAGTCGTCCAAAATGTAGGACAGTTGTAATGCATGTCATGTTCCACTTCGGTAACTTGAAAGTCAATCCACTGCCTGAGTTTCTGATCTGTAATTTCCCAGTTGGGAACTGACATGAAGACATGCTGCAGACATCTTTATGAAATTGAACAGAGAAAGCTTGATGTACTTGGACTTGTAGGCAGTTGACCAGACTGTGGCCCTGTGAAAGAAAAGAAAAATATACAGACATAATAAATAAATAAATGATAAAGACAAACACTGCATCAGAACATCTTCTATTCTTTTCCTTTCCTCATATCTGTTCTGTGTATCATTGACCCTTTAAATCTAAAGGTGGGTAATAATCCTTCAAATTAATAATTGTACACCATTAAACCCATATCAACTCCTCCATGCCCTTACACAATATTAGTTATGTTCTACTACTATTTATTCAGATTCATTATCAGCTGCAAAAAAGAAGCTACCAACCAGAGGTTCCAACGTTCTCTCTTCCCTTATCTGGATTACCTGCACAAAAATACACAATGAGGGCAGATGCCTTTTTATTTTACTTTATATGTGAACATTAAATTAAAAAGGTAACTTTTAGGGCTCTGCACTTATAACTGCAGTCAGGTTCAGATATGTTTAATATAATTACAGATATCAGATTTCAGATATACAGATAACCAAACATTCTCATGCATGTAACCAGACAGACACCTATACATGAATATAAAAACGCACCGTATGTTGTGGTGGCATTGGTAGAGGCAGGATCGAGTTCTGGAAGAAGATAGATTCCATGATTTCATGTTAACACAATTACACTATATAGAACATATTTGTTTCACTTTTGCTCATGTGGTACTACATCCTTTAATCTGCACTTTCAAACTACACAGATGCCTATTTATTAGAAATGTATTGGCCATTTTATCAGAAACACCCACCACAAAGGGCAGTGGTCACCAACCCTCCCCTCCTAGTTCCAACCTGCATCTAACATGCACCGCTCCACTTACCTAACACTAATGCATCAGCCAATCAGCCAGTCAAGCACTTCTGAATAAGTTAAATAGTCGAGAAACTGGGTTAGGTAGTGGCTGGAAGAAGACTCTGCAGGAAGGCAGATTTCCAGGTCCAAGGTCACTGACTACTGATATAGGGGCACTTTATATATTCTGAATAAAGTTCATCTGTTACTGATCAGTATGTCAGCCCTCCCATTACCCCATCCATCAATACGGAGAACACCATATGGCCACCACTGACCAGATATTATTTAGGTGGTGGATCATTCTTACCATTGCCAGGATTTGTCAGTGCAGAGAACTGTGCAGTGCAGTCTATCAACCAAAAATATCTAGGCAACGGTGGTCCTGTGGTTGGAAACTGAATAATGACGGTCAAGAGGATAATTAAAATATGCCTAGAAAAAGACGAGCCATGGGTTTGTCACTGTACACCTGCAAGATACATTGACATGCTAGGTGTGTCTAATAAAGTGGCCTGTAAGTGTACAGAGTGTTTAAAAATCCCAGTATTCCAGCTATAAAGGTACTCTGAGATAGTGTTCAGGTCAGGGGTGTCTCTAGACACAATTTACTGGGGCAACTGTTGGGCTCAACTACACAAATGTTATGACTGCTTGAATTCACTAGAAAACATTTTCCACAGTTCTCTAGCATCTTTCCTCTGGATGCTTTCCATTTTCATAGTCGGTCTACATGGTAATCAAGGCAATTTGTGTAGCCTGACTGAATTTCATAATAATGAACTGCTGATACAAAAATCAAATCATGCAATTAGCATGTAGGTATTTCACATGAATGTAGTATTTCACATGAATGTAGGCAATTTTTTAAAGGACTGTATAAATAACAGTGAATAATTTAGTAGAAAATCTACTTTTGGCTCCCCAAAGAACCTTTTTCAGGACAGTTCTTTAATGAACTATGTTTGTAAAATTAAGGTTGTCCATGTTTTAGTGAGAGCTGTGCCCATTTGTTGTGCATGTTATGTTCCACTTTGAAACTTGAATATCAACCCAGTGCCTGAGTGTCTGATTTGTAATTCTTGGAAGTAACATGAAGACAATGTATGTTAGAGAGATCACAGAGAAACACAGAGAAATACAATGAAGGTTTGATATACTTTGTTTTGGCGTTGCAGTAGTTTGATTAGTGTAGGCTTCTGTGGAAGAAAGAAAAACATGTATAATATACATTGTACAAGCACATACACTGTAAAACCTAACTGTGCTGCTTAATGAAAGGAATAAGTTAAAACAGCTTAAATTCTACATATATCTTAAGACACTTATGCTGACATTTTCAAAATACTAAATCTTAATTAATAACTCTTTATGATGACAATAAAGGCAAAAACAAACAGGTCAATAATGGGCTGTTTTTAAAGATTGTTTAAGATGTAGACGTGGAACCAGGTGACAGGATTTCAACCTGTCCTGCTGTCGTGGCACCAAATATTTGCACTTTCTACCTTGTTTAACTTAATGTCTCGTCTTTGCGTCGTCATTATCCCCTGCCCATCTTTCCTTGGGTGTCTATCTGTTTTCTATGTTTGGTGTAGGCTTGGTCAACACTGATGTTGGTTTACCAAGATCAGTGTTGAGTGAGCCGAGTGGTCATATTCCCAGCCACTGAGTGAGGTTCTGTGCTAGCTGGACGCTGCAGTGACTAATTTCGTATGTAGGATTAAACTGCCAGCATTTAGCAAGAAGTACAAGGTCTTTGAAGAGTCACAATACTATTGCTACGAGCAATTGATGGAATGCAAGCTCATGTTGTTGCCCATCAATTTGACATCACTAAGCTACAACACTTAAGGAGGGTGTTCTGATGAGTTGTGCTACCCTGTTGAAATGTCCCACTGTAGCGCATATTTATAAGCAGCTTCTTTTTCACCAGCTGCCTCTTTAGATTTTCTCGTCCCACCTTAAACGGTGCAGCAGTTGTAATTAGCTATCACAAACATTAGCAAACAGAACAAAACAATACTGATCTGTCGGTTCTTTGAAGCAGCAAAAATAAGTTAATGTTACCTAGCTGTCAAGAGAAACAGAGCAACCTGCTCATATCATGCCTTTCAAGCTTCTTTTTCGCCAGCTGCTTGTTCAGATTTTTCTGTTGCACCTTAAACAGCACAGCAGGTACTCTTATAATGCCTCAGAATATAACTGCTGCACCATTTAAGGTGGAACAGGAAAATTCAAACAAGAAGCTGGTGAATATCATCTGTTTAACATTAAAAAAATGATTCAGATATTTTGATTACCTAATTCAACTTATCAGGGCATGAAGCAGTAATATTAATGCCAAGGCAAAATGAAGTAAAAGTAAGACAGCATGTATGAGTAAAACAACTAAACATGCACACTTATTATAGAAGACAGGCTTTTTACTTCATGTGCAAGTCTTAGGTTTAGCCAATTAAATATGCAGGGCTTCTCCAGAACCAGGGTTTGGAACCATGGCACTAAAGGAACACATTATAATGATGACCACAGAAGTGAAACACTATGGTGTTGTACTGGTTATTTAGACTGAAACTCACCAGTTGGTGAAATGGCTGATGTGGAAGGTGAATTCGTTGTGCCATTTGAAGCTGACTTGTTTTCTAAACAGTGAGAAGTTTGACATTACTTGTTTGAAAATTCCTTTGAACAGAGCATTGTTATGTGCTTGGATTGGAAAATTACTTAAGAGTAACTCAGCCAGTGCGCACTGCTTTCCATGTAGCTACTGAACAACCTGCATTAGAATGTAATAAGCGTCTGAATGTAGAGGTTTAAGTGGTACTCAAGGTGGATATGGTAACATACGGCATGCACACAAAAACGGGTTCTTGGGAGCGATGTGATGGTTTACACAGGACTGTACAGCACTCATTAGTGATTAAAATAATTTGTCTAATGATAAATATGTAAATATTCATACATGTTATTCTTTGCATTGTTTCATTAAAATCTACTAAAAGACCTTGTGCAAAAGACAACAAAAAAACTCACCACTTGCTGTGATATTTTTTGATATGATAGTTGTTGCAGAAAAGAATTACAAAACAGAAAAACATGAAAAATACTTTGCATATAGTGCGAAATACAGTACTGGACTCTAAACATTGTACTGGCTTACAGTCTGAAATGATTATTATGCTTTAATGTACAGAAATGCGGTGTTGACTGTCACAGTTTCACTCTCTGCTGTGTATCTTAGGCAAACACTTTCAATGTCGGAAAATCTTACCTGGAATTAGTGTATTTATGTTTTCATTCCAGTTGTGCACCAGCCCCAGCATGGGGTTGGTTGGCACAATGTTAAATTGTTAAATTCAAAGAATGAAGCAACACATAGGAATCATCTAGGCTTTTAATTTAAACCAAATCACAAATTTAAATATTAAATAACATAACTAAATTCTGTTGTTGCTTTCCAAAAAGGAAAAAAAGGCTTTGGTCTCCATTGTGCGAAATTTTCAAGATGAATGGGCTCTGAAATTTCTTGGAATAAAATCTCTTTACATTAACTGTACCATTTTGGAGATACTTGGTCGTATTTGGACAGTGACAGTATATATTTTCACTCAGTCTTTCCCCAGCAGTTGGTACTTTTTACCTTAAACGGTGCAGCAGTTGTAATTAGCTATCACAAACATTAGCAAACAGAACAAAACAATACTGATCTGTCGGTTCTTTGAAGCAGCAAAAATAAGTTAATGTTACCTAGCTGTCAAGAGAAACAGAGCAACCTGCTCATATCATGCCTTTCAAGCTTCTTTTTCGCCAGCTGCTTGTTCAGATTTTTCTGTTGCACCTTAAACAGCACAGCAGGTACTCTTATAATGCCTCAGAATATAACTGCTGCACCATTTAAGGTGGAACAGGAAAATTCAAACAAGAAGCTGGTGAATATCATCTGTTTAACATTAAAAAAATGATTCAGATATTTTGATTACCTAATTCAACTTATCAGGGCATGAAGCAGTAATATTAATGCCAAGGCAAAATGAAGTAAAAGTAAGACAGCATGTATGAGTAAAACAACTAAACATGCACACTTATTATAGAAGACAGGCTTTTTACTTCATGTGCAAGTCTTAGGTTTAGCCAATTAAATATGCAGGGCTTCTCCAGAACCAGGGTTTGGAACCATGGCACTAAAGGAACACATTATAATGATGACCACAGAAGTGAAACACTATGGTGTTGTACTGGTTATTTAGACTGAAACTCACCAGTTGGTGAAATGGCTGATGTGGAAGGTGAATTCGTTGTGCCATTTGAAGCTGACTTGTTTTCTAAACAGTGAGAAGTTTGACATTACTTGTTTGAAAATGTTTAGCCAATTCAATATGACCTATGTAAGTATGTTAAGTGACGGTTGTCAAGTGCATTAAATTGGTGCATATGGAGCAGCTGGTGGCCTCAGCAAATGCCGAATGGGTTCCAGTGGTTTTTAGCCAAACCATCAGGTGACCATATTCTGCCTGATTGAGCAGTTGAGCTGATGGAGTCAGTGAATTTATTCTATAGACTGCATAAATGTTTACATTTAAATGTTTTACTTTTTTTGTAGTTCTGTTTTCTACATTTGCTCTAGTTTTGGCAAGATGGTCCATTTATTGACCTATTTAGCTTACAACAATTTAGCTACACCCATTAACAACAGTCATATCAAAGTTATAAAGAGCAATTCAGCCAGCCTGTTTTTTTGAATGGGGCGCAATGCAAGTCAACCAATCAGAACCAAGCTCAGTTGTAAAGCAAAATTATGCGAATGTTACCTTAAAATAACAGCTTCACATTCAGGTATCATCGGCTTCAAATCATGCTGACTCATAAAAGAGAAAACGGCATCTCTGTCACAGACCACTGATGTCGCGTGAGTCTACAGTCCACATCACGCCCATATTTGAAACTCTGGGCCTAAGCTCAAATTGTCTATGGCTAAAATGAATAGAGTTTTCAAGAAATTGCCTTTAGTTTAGACTCTGTTAAATAACAATGTTCAGAACACGATATACTTTGTCTTTTGTACATTTTTCTCTTGAACATCACAGAATCCTCTAAATTATGAGATTGTTAAAGAGTCATAATACTAATATTGCTATATGCTAATAAGCTAATACATCACATTTATGCCACAAAACTACGAGAAAGTAAGGCGGACTGGTTTTTATTACAAGATGCTGCAAATTTTAAAGGCATATTTCGAGTGAGACTGGCAAAGACAGAGGTTGTTATTTTAAGGTAAAATTGTTTGGGTTGCAAGGTTGGCATGAAGGCTAACATTCCTCACTCTTATAACAGCTGAATCATAAGCCTGCATCAGGCTTTACAGTGTACACTTTCCTGCATGTACACACGCGCACACACACACAACCTTCATTTGAGGTTTCATTGTTGCCAAGTGTCCCCCTGATGTTTATGGAAGGGCTCATTGTCCCGTTCCCTGTCGTGCTGACTAAGAATGAAAGACACAGATTAAAAGACTCATACAAGCTCATAATGCACAATGTTCCTTCACACTTTTCCTACACTGGACTTCTATCTACTATGGAAATTCTAGTTATTCTTGCTATACTTTCAACAAATAAAAGTTCTTTATGAAGTACTTAAACAAGTGATAGAACATTAAGCAATGCTACTCTTTTCAGTCACAAAGCTGTGGTTCCAAGCTCTGGTTCTGGTGTCGTCCTGTGCTGCATATTCTGTTTTTTTTTCTGCTGTAACATACATGATCCAACTCATTAGCTTGTATACATTCCCTTCCTGATTTGAACGTGCAGGGCTTCTCCAGAACCAGGGTTTGGAACCATGGCACTAAAGGAACACATTATAATGATGACCACAGAAGTGAAACACTATGGTGTTGTACTGGTTATTTAGACTGAAACTCACCAGTTGGTGAAATGGCTGATGTGGAAGGTGAATTCGTTGTGCCATTTGAAGCTGACTTGTTTTCTAAACAGTGAGAAGTTTGACATTACTTGTTTGAAAATTCCTTTGAACAGAGCATTGTTATGTGCTTGGATTGGAAAATTACTTAAGAGTAACTCAGCCAGTGCGCACTGCTTTCCATGTAGCTACTGAACAACCTGCATTAGAATGTAATAAGCGTCTGAATGTAGAGGTTTAAGTGGTACTCAAGGTGGATATGGTAACATACGGCATGCACACAAAAACGGGTTCTTGGGAGCGATGTGATGGTTTACACAGGACTGTACAGCACTCATTAGTGATTAAAATAATTTGTCTAATGATAAATATGTAAATATTCATACATGTTATTCTTTGCATTGTTTCATTAAAATCTACTAAAAGACCTTGTGCAAAAGACAACAAAAAAACTCACCACTTGCTGTGATATTTTTTGATATGATAGTTGTTGCAGAAAAGAATTACAAAACAGAAAAACATGAAAAATACTTTGCATATAGTGCGAAATACAGTACTGGACTCTAAACATTGTACTGGCTTACAGTCTGAAATGATTATTATGCTTTAATGTACAGAAATGCGGTGTTGACTGTCACAGTTTCACTCTCTGCTGTGTATCTTAGGCAAACACTTTCAATGTCGGAAAATCTTACCTGGAATTAGTGTATTTATGTTTTCATTCCAGTTGTGCACCAGCCCCAGCATGGGGTTGGTTGGCACAATGTTAAATTGTTAAATTCAAAGAATGAAGCAACACATAGGAATCATCTAGGCTTTTAATTTAAACCAAATCACAAATTTAAATATTAAATAACATAACTAAATTCTGTTGTTGCTTTCCAAAAAGGAAAAAAAGGCTTTGGTCTCCATTGTGCGAAATTTTCAAGATGAATGGGCTCTGAAATTTCTTGGAATAAAATCTCTTTACATTAACTGTACCATTTTGGAGATACTTGGTCGTATTTGGACAGTGACAGTATATATTTTCACTCAGTCTTTCCCCAGCAGTTGGTACTTTTTCCATCACACTACACCACCCTGCATTTTCTGGGCTCCCAGTTCAGGAATATCTGGCTCTGCTGTTTTATTAACTTACTACTTAAAGTTCAATGAACTCAAAATTGCAGGTCAGACTTATATACATTTAGGTTAAACTGCAAAATGTATACATTTTAGGTTTTCTAGCTAAATGTTTTTCTTTTTGTTTGAGTAGTGAGGTAAATAGTGTTGCACTAACTAAAATTAACATTTATAACCAGCAATATTTCAAATTTTTTGTTCAGGTAACAAGAAAAAAAATAGGTCAGCATAGGTCAACAAATTAAATTTTTTTTTCAGTGCGATATTTCCATCTTATTATAGAATCACTACAGGCAAAACATCTTGTTAGAAACTGAATGTAAACATAATACAAACAGCTATTTGTGCTATTTAGCCTGTGTGTAGTGTAACAGACACAACTCTGTAGATACTTAAGGTTTGCTGGCATTACTTCTGGTTGGCTTTTAAATGATCAAAATATAGCTGACTGCCATTTCAACTAAGTAAAATGAATATATATTCAATGATATGCTGGTCAAAAGAGCAATCACTACCGTGTTAGATTCTTGTGAGAGTTTCACTTAAAGACCCAGAATTTGTGCTAACTGATCATACCTGATTGTGTGTGTATGTATATATATATATATATATATATATATATATATATATATATACATATATATATATACATACATACATACATACATACATACAGAGTCAAATGTCACAGGACAGGTTTTATTTATTTTATTGTCGGCTTTTATCTCTGGGGTCCACAACAAACACCACCTTCAGCATCACATCGTAGAGGCTTGTGACAGCATAAAAAATAAAATTAAATAAAATCCTGTGACTTTTGACTCACCCTGAATATATATATATATATATATATATATATATATATATATATACACCCCCTCCCATCGACCCACCACCGATGGGAGGGGCAGTAGTAGGGGTGCGGTGCATTGTGGATCGGGCAGTGTCCGAAGGCGTGGGCCTTGGCGTTCTGATCCTCGGTTGCTGAAACTGGCTTTTGGAACTTGGAACGTTACCTCACTGGCGGGGAAGGAGCCTGAGTTGGTGCGCGAGGTCGAGAGATACCGGCTAGATATAGTCGGGCTCACCTCAACACACAGCTTGGGCTCTGGGTCCAATCTCCTTGAGAGGGGCTGGACTTTTTTCTTTTCTGGAGTTGCCCATGGTGAGAGGCGGCGGGCAGGTGTGGGCTTTCTCATAGCCCCTCGACTCGGCGCCTGTATGTTGGGGTTTTCCCCGGTGGACGAGAGGGTAGCTTCCCTACGCCTTCGGGTTGGGGAACGGGTCCTGACTGTTGTCTGTGCTTATGCACCGAACAGCAGTTCAGAATACCCAGCCTTCATAGAGTCCTTGGAAGGGGTGCTTGAAAGTGCTCCTCCTGGAGACTCGATTGTCCTACTGGGGGACTTCAACGCTCACGTGGGCAATGACAGTAAGACCTGGAGGGGTGTGATTGGGAGGAATGGCCTCTCTGATCTGAACCCGAGTGGTGTTCAGTTTTTGGACTTCTGTGCAAACCACAGTTTGTCCATAACGAACACCATGTTTGAACACAAGGATGTCCATAAGTGCACATGGCACCAGGACACCCTAGGCCGCAGTTCAATGATTGACTTTGTAGTCGTGTCATCGGACTTGCGGCCATGTGTACTGGACACTCGGGTAAAGAGAGGAGCTGAGCTGTCAACTGATCACCACCTGGTGGTGAGTTGGATCAGGTGGTGGGGGAAGATGCCAGTCAGACCAGGCAAACCCAAACGTATAGTGAGGGTTTGCTGGGAACGTCTGGCAGAAGAACCTGTCAGATTGATCTTCAACTCACACCTCCGTCAGAACTTTGACCAGATATCGGGGGAGGTGGGGGACATTGACTCAGAATGGGCCATGTTCCGCTCCTCCATTGTTGAAGCGGCTGACTGTAGCTGTGGTCGCAAGGTAGTTGGTGCCTGTCGGGGCGGTAATCCTCGAACCCGGTGGTGGACACCCCAGGTGAGAGATGCCGTCAAGCTGAAGAAGGAGTCCTACCGGACATGGTTGGCCTGTAGGACACCAGAGGCAGCTGGCAGGTATCGACAGGCCAAGCGATCTGCGGCTTCAGTCGTTGCCAAGGCAAAAACCCGGGTGTGGGAAGAGTTCGGTGAGGCCTTGGAAAGTGACTTTAAGTCGGCTCCAAAAAGATTCTGGCAAACCGTCAGGCGACTCAGAAGGGGAAAGCAGTGTGCCACTAGCACTGTATATAGTGGAGATGGTGTGCTGCTGACTTCGACTGAAGACGTCATTGGGCGGTGGAAGGAATACTTTGAGGACCTTCTCAATCCCACCGACACGTTCTCCAGTGAGGAGGCAGAGTCTGGGGACACGGGAATAGGCTTGTCCATTACTGAGGCCGAAGTTGCTAAGGTAGTTAAAAAGCTCCTTGGCGGCAGGGCTGCAGGGGTGGATGAGATCCGTCCCGAGTTCCTCAAGGCTCTGGATGTTGTGGGGCTGTCTTGGCTGACACGCCTTTTCAACATTGCGTGGACATCGGGGGTGGTGCCACTTGATTGGCAGACTGGGGTGGTGGTGCCTCTTTTTAAAAAGGGGGACCGGAGGGTGTGTTCCAACTACAGGGGAATCACACTCCTCAGCCTCCCTGGTAAGGTCTATGCAAGGGTACTGGAGAAGAGAGTCCGGCTTATAGTCGAACCTCAGATCCAGGAGGAGCAGTGCGGGTTCCGCCCTGGTCGTGGAACACTGGACCAACTCTTTACCCTCTCCAGGATTCTCGAGGGTTCATGGGAGTTTGCCCAACCAGTCCACATGTGCTTTGTGGATTTGGAGAAGGCATTCGACTGTGTTCCCCGGGGTATTCTGTGGGAGGTGCTTCGGGAGTACGGGGTACATGGCTCTTTGCTACGAGCCATTCAGGCCCTGTACAAACAAAGCAGGAGCTTGGTTCGCATGGCCGGCAGTAAGTCAGACTTTTTCCCAGTGAGAGTTGGACTCCGTCAGGGCTGCCCTTTGTCACCGATTCTATTCATAATTTTTATGGATAGAATTTCTAGGCGCAGTCAGGGGATGGAGGGTGTCCGGTTTGGTGACCTCAGGGTCACATCGCTGCTGTTCGCAGATGATGTGGTCCTATTGGGGACATCAGGCCGTGAACTTCAGCTTTCACTGGATCGGTTTGCAGCCGAGTGTGAAGCGGCCGGGATGAGGATCAGTACCTCCAAATCCGAGGCCATGGTTCTCACGCGGGAAAGGGTGGAGAGCCCTCTCTGGGTCGGGGATGAGCTCTTGCCTCAAGTGGAGGAGTTTAAGTATCTCGGGGTCTTGTTCACGAGTGATGGTACAAGGGAGCGGGAGATTGACAGGCGGATTGGTGCTGGGTCAGCAGTGATGCGGGCTCTTTACCGGTCTGTTGTGGTAAAGAAAGAGCTGAGCCATAAGGCAAGGCTCTCGATTTACTGGTCGATCTATGTTCCCACCCTCACCTATGGTCATGAGCTTTGGGTAATGACCGAAAGAACGAGATCGCGAATACAAGCGGCTGAAATGAGTTTCCTCCGCAGGGTGGCTGGACTCTCCCTTAGAGATAGGGTGAGAAGTTCGGTCATCCGAGAGGGACTCGGAGTAGAGCCGCTGCTTCTTCACGTCGAGAGGAGCCAGTTGAGGTGGTTCGGGCATCTTGTTAGGATGCCTCCTGGACGCCTCCCTTGGGAGGTGTCACAGGCAAGTCCACCGGGGAGGAGACCCCGGGGAAGACCCAGGACACGCTGGCGTGACTATATCGCCCAGCTGGCCTGGGAGCGCCTCGGAATCCCTCCCAGGGAGCTAGTGGAAGTGGCTGGGGAAAGGGAGGTCTGGGCTTCATTGCTCAGGATGCTGCCCCCGCGACCCGAACCCCGGAGAAGCGGAAGATGATGGATGGATGGATGGATGGATGGATGGATGGATATATATATACACCTCATATCTCCAAAGTGGTAACTTCACAGGAGAAGGACAAAAACCTACTTTTCTTTTACAGATTATGTCAAAAACTAAAAAACTACAGAAATGGATAAGAGGTTTTCTTCAAAACAAAACATTAAAATTTTTTCTTTTTCTTGAAAAGCCCCCTAATAAATAGTTTTCAGCAGCCAATGACAGCTTAGTTTTGATATCTTGAGTATTGTTCTAAAATGTGGAAACGCATTATGTGTATATACTTTTAAAAATGCGTTTCAAACTCATAAATGTAAAAAACATGCCGATCAGCATTGCGCCTGAACTGTTTCACAAACATGCTGCAAACACAGAAAACACAGCTTCAAAGCCAGTCACAGCACAATAGAGGTGAGCCACAACACAATGGAAATGTTTCTGGAAGACTCTCTGAGATAGAGTCCATGGTTACCTTGGCTGGCTTGTTAGCCATCTGACATGTCATATTTGTACTTCAGTAGTTATCAGTCATATCTAGTACTGCTATTTTTAATATTACAGTTACACCCTACAGCTAGTTCCTATCACGATACAGTGACATTAGTTATCTGATGAATTAAAAGTTAAATACCACACCAGCTAATGTTTATGCTGTGTAGGATTTAGAAGTTTGAATGGCTCTTTTTCTTTTTGAGTGTATTCTGGAAACATTCCATTGTGTTGTCATTGACTTTGCAGCGTTTCTGAAGTTGGATGTGTTTTCTTTGTTTGCAGTGTGTTTGTAAAATGTCGCACTGGTATCATCATTTTGATGAGTGTTTTCTGTGTTATCATTTTTTCTTCTCAGCCACTACACTGTGGAACCCGAAGGTAAAAACTATTCAGAATGTTTTAAAATTGACAAGGAGGCAAAACACGACAAGCATCTATGGAAATGATATACTTTGCATGGATGCTCATCCTCACTATATTTGAAGAACAAGCCACACTGGAATAAAATGTCATTTCATTCTGTTCTGTTCTGCACTACAAATTTAAGGACAGGGTGCCAATCGTGGGACTGAACTAAAAGCATGTAATGTTTGGACAACTGATCTTCATAGTTTTCAAAATCAAATTTACACCTTCTCCCTTTTTAGTGTCCAAATGTTCCAGGGTATTCCACTGATTTTCCATTTTTATACTGTTCTGAATGATTAAGATGTAGATAAAATTATTCAGGAGTTTTTTTTGAAAGGCCCTATTTGACAGTAGACTTGTTCACAGTGGTGGTGATAGGAACCAGATGTCTGAAGGATTTAACGCCTCTAAAAGCTACACCACAGACAGCTATTACACCAAAGGTTATGAATATGCTGCCTGATTACTCAGACAATGTTCTCTGACAGTTGTGAGTCAAGATTGAGGCCTAAAATGTTTAAATCTATTGATGGTGGCGGAGTGCATGCAGACTGTTGTGAGGCAAAGAAAACCTTTTATTCAGATTTATCACCATCAACATCACATATAAAAACTCAGATGTGTGTAGCTCCACTGGTGGTTTTGGATAGTAAATAAAAGGGATATCTAAAGTGTTAGTTTGGCTAATGAGCAGATAGTGAAGGTCAGTGCAGGCGTGAGCCACTGTGATAAAGACTTACCGCTTGTTTCACCTTCTGCTAGAGTAGACTTGATTGCTGAATAGTAAAAAGATTGCTATTACTCACTTACATACATGTTGGCAAATACTAGCAGTTACTAGCACACTAGCAATTGTCTAACATTTATGGATGTCTAGACAAAGAAGGAAAAAAAACACCTGTTTTTTTCCCCTCACTTACTATTTTGGAAAAAAAGTAATATTGCTCAACATATAGACTCAATATCTCAAAATAGTGATTAATTTTCTTAAAATAATGATTTAGAATCTTATAATAATGACTTTCCAGTAATTCAATAACTGTTTTTGAATGTATTACAATATAGAAGAGTAAATAATTATTTAGAGAAAATTATTCATTATTTTGAGATATTATGTCATTATTTATTTTATTTGCCATTAACAGCAAATATTACTGAACTATGTACTTTGCCAGGACCTGCCATATATGGGGGTTTACAACAACAACAACAACAACAGCAACAGCAACAATAATAATAAAAATAACCAAAATCATAGTTAATATAGTCTACAAAAAAGTCACGTTTGCAAAGTTTTTTGTAAATGTATATGTAAGTAAATTAAAAGCAGATCTCAAGAAAAACTCGAATACATCTACGATATATGAGAATTATGATTAAGTCCATATTTTGAGATGCCGCTGCCTGAAACAGAGAAGAAGAAACATGCAATTGTTTTATCCCCTATTTTGCAGAAATTGGCTTCCACAAATAGTCTGAACAGAATGTATGTTCATATACTATTCATGAACAGTCAGACAATACAGTTCAACATCTGTGCCTTGAAATAAACTTATCTTATGAGCTCTGACTCTGAGATCGGAGGGTGAATGTTTGAGTCTTTCCTTTTTGGCACAGATTTATGTGACTTGTTTGAGGCCATAACAAAGGCTTTAGAAGCCTTTAATTCGCATCCAATGACCAAAACACAGCATTCCCTCATCCTTCAGTATAGAAAATCCTTTAACTATGAGCACAGCTGTGAAAAGCTGCATCCTGTGGAGCCCTCATTCATTCCCAAGAGGTTATCTGAAGCTTCCTGTCAATGTTTCCTTTCCAAGATGGACACAGTCTCTATCCTCTTGTTGTCTGGTCCAATTACAATTATGTTTGATTTATGTCCTCAACAATAAGCTAAGGCCAGACTCTGTCTAATTTTGGCTGATCAAAATGGTACATATAGCACTGTGCAAAAGTCAGAGGCCACTATTTCGTTTAATTAATTTCCAGCAAAAAAAAAAGAAATATATAATACACTTCAGTGTAATAATATCAATTTTTCAAGTTCAGTTTATTATTTGCCTTTATTACAACTTCCATTCTTTTTCAAAGAAACCTACACTGATATTTTTACACACCTTTAAAGTCTAGTCTAGAAGTTGGTTGCTTTTTCTGCTTCTCCCAAACCAAGTAATGCCAATTATTTATACCAGGGGTTGGGAACACATGGCTCAGCAGAATTAGATTTTTAGGTAAAAATAAGAAAAAATCCTTCTTTGCAGTAAAACAAAGCTCTGCTGATCGTTCTAGCACAGCTTTAACACTAAACACTCTTAAATGCTGGAGTTATATGTGTAACTGCTAATTCACTAACCTTTAATTCTGAAGGTTGGTGAGCAGACTGTTGGTCACCATAACAACATAGAAAATAATACGAAAAAGGCAAGGAGAAAGATTTAAGATGAACATCGATAATTTTATAGACGGATGGGCTTATTTGCATTTATAAGCACTGAGTTGTTTTCCTGATGCATTAAATCTGCAATGAGAAACGGTCAAAACCAAAATAATCATGAAGCTGAAGTCAGATTCTCATTCAATATCTTCTTGTCTGAATTTTACTGGTCCACCTTTAATGGTTCAACAGTTACATTTTGTTGCCTCAAACAACTTGTAAGGTGGAACAGGAAAATTTGAACAAGATGCTGGTGAACAAAAAGCTGACTTCAGGAAAAAAAAAAAAAGACTTGAGACATTTTACAAGAAACTATTCCTCTTTGTGAAAAAATGTTTCCTGCCAGAGATGCAGGAAAACAGACTACAGCTAAGGTAAAGACTAAAAGCAGAGCAAAGTAAGTCTGCATTTTCATTAATATTATATTTTTTGTCTACACTGGGATATTAGCATATGCTGAGACTTATTTACAGCTAAGATGGAAAAACGTTACTTCATTAAATAGATATAAAATGTTGTGGCTCCCAAGGTGGTTAGATTTTTGATGAAAGGACAAAATGGCTCTTCTTAACATTTGGGTTACCAACGCCTCATCTAGACTCAAGAGTTCATAACATTTTAATATACTGTACATCTAAGACATCCAGTTTCAGTGCTCTAATGCAATTTTTTTTCTTTTTTTCAGAAATTAAATAAATGAAAGCGTGGTCTCTTTTTTACACAGTTCTGTATCACACTCTTCCGAAAAGGTGCAACAAAGAGTTGTTAGGATAATATTGTTCAAGAGCTCCTTTTGGGTCCATAAAGAACCTTTCAGTGGATGGCTCCTTGGAGAACCATTTGAGAGTGAAGAATGTAAAAGTTACATTTCAATAAAAGAATTCTCATAGAACCTTAAGTCTAAGCCAAGAACCATTTAGAACCTTCATTTAAGGAACCTAGCGGGTGAAACAATTGCACCGGTAGCAGAATTAATTTGGAGCATTTTGGAAACGTCTTTATCCAAAGTCAGTTACTGTTTCTTGACATGCACATGACCAATTATTAACTACTTTTGCTTGCATTTAAAACGGATGAATTGATTGTGAATTCAAGTCTTTTATTATTCTGATACACCGTGTTGGTTAACCGTTTATAAAGCCGGAAAAATGAACATTTGTGTTTTCAGCCTTCTGAGCCTCTGGGTGTTGTCCAGTCTACTGGTCGTCTGGGTAATTTATGATGGAAGATTTGCTGTAGATTTTGCTGTACTGAGGTTTCACTTGCTGGACAATGCGTCTGTTCCCTGAGAGAGAGTGGGCAGAGCAGTTCCCACCGGCTATCTCCGCCGCCAGTCACAACCATGAGAAGAAAATACCCTCTGTAGACCGCTGTCCTTACACAAGCAAAACAAGCATCCACACAATTTGCCACTCTTCACCTTCCAAGATCAGTTATTCAGGCCTTTTCTGAAGCAGGCATACCCTAGAAGATCTTACTCGCTGTTGTTCTACAACTGATTTATAACATGCTATGCAGGGATAAGAAATGTTAGATGTGTTCAGATTTATCACCAGAGCTTTTAACATGACTGACAAAGTTACAAACATTAAGAATGCAGTTATGATAGAAGTTCCAATTAAGAATATCTCCTATTTCAAATGTCATAGCAGACTAATTAACAAAACATGAACTAATATCTAAAAATACCTAAAAATACTTTGATATAAGATCTGAAAACAACTTTATAATTAATACAAAGAGTGATTCCAAACCTTTGAACAGCAGTAAACTTTTGACTTATCTGGGACTTGCAGGGGCTAAATTATTCAAAGCATAGGTCTAAATATAATTTTATCCCTCACCTCAGAGCCAGTACGGAAAACTTCTACTTTCCTTATGCTTGATTTTGGGGTAAATAAATTCACACTAGACCTGTTAAAAAGTCTATAAAATGATTTTGCTAACCTCGTGAAGACAGTAAAAATTGGAAAGTTTTGAAAGCTTGAAAAGACACTCACCACTTAAATTACCATTAATTCATTAAACAGCATTAATTAAATAGCATAATATTTTCAGAAATGGGTTGAGGCCAAAAACAAAGTATAACTTATCAAATGATTTGAATATTTTAAGACTTAATTATAGTGTGAGATTTACTATAAGCAACTTTCAACATAGGTACACTGAGAACTGGCCCTTCATTCCCTTCATTCAGTTCTTTAAAGAAGACCGAAAAGATTGCGCCGCTGTAGTATTTCATCAAACATACTCATAAAAATAAAGGTTCCTTAATGGTTTTTAGCTTGGCTGTGTGGTTCTAGGGAAAAAATAACTGGTTTAGAGTATTTACAGTATGTGCAGATTCTCTAAACTTTAAAAAGTCTTGTCACTTTTGCTCATCTCATTTACAAAAATTGCTCTATATAGAAGCATCCACTGAAAGGTTCTTTAGGGGACCAAACATGGCCTCTGTGGCATGGCTCCAAAGAGCTGGCTTTTTTTGCATCACCTTTCATTGTAAAGAAAATGTAATACTTGGGAAGCTTACAGCACGCTAATAAAGAGATGTTTTACTTACCGAAGAGGAGAAGACACAAAAAGAGAAGGATAGTGACCCTTGGAACCATGGTGCTATCTGGTTGGTGCACCAGTGGTACAACGGTATCACTCTACAGCTTCAGAAAGGTTGAACAGTGCCAACGGTTATACGCAGAGGTGCTCACATCCAGCTCACAGCTGCTTATTCTGGCAGTTCCTTTAGTTAAGGAGAGGAAATACATCAGCTTCCACTTGGGTGGAGGGCTAGAGGACTGGATGGGGAGGTGGTGTTGTTGAGTGAGGGTGAGAATTACAAACCCTCCGGACAGGAACTCTGTCGTCAAGCCCTGTGTTTGTGCTCCTTTGCAAGTCTTTCCTGCCCTGGACAACTTCTGTGATTGCTCCACACTGTTAGAAATAAAGGTACCAAGGAAATAAAGGTTCCCTCAAAGGTACAACAGTGGTTTTAAGGCCTTATATAAGTATTTCCTAGGGGAAAAGTATATATTTATATCTTTTTATAAACTCATTTTTTAAACAGAACCATTGGATAAAAGGCCTGGAGGTGAGACAGAGGGTGTGGAGCCAATACATCTTAGAAAATATCATTTCAGTGGATTATAGTACAGTTATGTTCCATGAGTAAAGGTACTGAGATGTACCCGTGAGGGTACCACCACAGTAACAAGAAGGGTACTGCCCCAGTGACAGTGTCGCACCTTTTTTTCTGAGAGTGTACAGTGTGGAGATCATGGTGCTCAACATGCAAAGTTCTAGTCCCTAAAAACCCAATGGAATATACTGGACATATTCAAAACATGACAGGCTGGCTCATAATTTTTAAGGACAGAATGAGCATGGAAGAGGATGCAGCTTTGTTTTACTGAAGAGGAATCCACACCCTCAGGTCTATGATGAAAATATGGCCGGATGGCTGCATTTTTTGTGGGCAGCTCCTTTTAGCAGCCCTCTCTCCAGCTAAATTTGACCTATTCCTGTCTACTTAAGTGGTAGCATTAACCCCTTAAACACCAAGAGTCTGTGTGCAGGCCCACACCTCAGTTCCTCACTCTCATATTAGTTTCAAAGTAGTTACATAGTAGTGAGGTAGTAGTTAAAGGGGTTAAAATGTCTTGTTTTTTTCTGCTCTGCCACTTGCTTTTGCATACTGTGAACTGAATCAGCGTGCAAACTTCCCATTATGAGTGCACTGTACAGCAGATACAAGCTAATGATGATTGTCCTCCAGGTAGACAGCCGTGGTTGCCTCAGGATGACAAAAACACTTCGGGAAGCTTTACAAAACATTATGTCTCTGAATGTTTAGTGTTATCCTCAGCTCTGAACTGCAAATCCATATGGAATTTTCAGAGATGTTAGACCTGGTTTTAACTCTTTAAACTCTGAGTGCCTGAGTCCAGGCTTCAGTTCATCACTCTTTGAACAACATTACCCACATTTTAGTTTCACACATATAGGATTGTTATACTGTAATGTAGTATGATATAGCAATTATATATAGTAATAAAGCACAGTCATCATATAAGAATAATATAGTAAAAGTAAAATGTAGTAATAATACAGTGCAGTAATAGTGTTGTGTAATATGGTAATAATATGGTATAGTGTAACATAGTACACACTTTAAAAATATGTTTCTTATAGGCTTCACTAGTAAAGAAAATAGTTCTATACAGAACCATGAACACTCAAAAGAACACTTTGCATATTAAAATGGTTCTTTGCATGGTGAAATGATTCTTCGCATTGATGGAGAATGTGTTATTATAGGGTTTTACATAGAACCTTTTGAAAAATGGTTCTATATAGTACCAAAAATGGTCAGAGTTGACAAGAACACCTTAAGATTATCAAATGCTACTGAGACCTACTGAAAAGTTTGAAAGCATTGGAATCATGTTTAGTGCTGTGTTGCTTTGTAGAGTGGCCCTGGCTGTAAAGGCCTTATTACAGCCATACAGAGGCTACTCAGAGAGGTCTACACTAAAACCACTTAACATTACTTCTCACTCAGAATGTAAAGAGAGTTTAATCAATAACGCTCTGTTGTGACTTATGCCATTTAGAGCCATGAAGGAGGAATTCTACAGAGAGTAGAGTACACTGAACAAACATGATGCACTGAATGTGTATAATTGCCACATAATTAAAATATATTACATCAACATCACTGCCAACAATATATACACTGAAAGGTTAACTGATGCATCATGAGGCAGACATTTGAATCATCAACTAAACATATTACTTTATTACCCCACAGAAGAGTCCGAGACAGACTATGACTGCACATGTTCAAGCACCTCTTGAAATTTTGAGCAACAACGCCTAAAGCATGTGGAACACATGGTTGCTGAAATGAAAATCAGGCAGAAATGTCACTCATGAAGCACTTTAGCTTGCGTCATCTATGAAGCCCATCCTGGGTGTGTGCGGTTGTGTTTGTTGGTGGCAGAATTTAAGTTGATACTAAAGCCTTCTTGATCCAAAACAGGATGCAAGAATTCTGCTTCCTTCCTGCATCTATTGTGTCTCCATGCACACTTGAGAAAGGCCAAGGGAAATTCAGTGACAGCATAGGCCTAAAAGGCTCCTTTAGCGTAAACTATTAATGTTGTTCTTTGGCAAAGAATACCAAGAGGAAACAGACTGGACACGGCAAAATATGACAACCATTCAAACTATTCATCTCTACTGAAGAGCTGGAGGAAGAGTGAATAAAGTACTAGCTGATACATTTGATATCAACAAACTGGACAACACAAAATATTGTCACATGACCTTTTTTCTGTTTTGTGAGAAGGGCTGAAGGGTCCTAGACCTTCTATAAGAGTAAAATGACCTCCCATAAGAAAGGCAAAATTGAACCTGGGGGCTCTAAGTTATGAAGGGCTTGAAGTGTTTTTCTTTTCTTCTTTACTTTTGTTTACACAATGACAATCGGAAAGTCCGAAAAATAATTTAAAAGGCTGTAAAATCATTTAAAATATTAGATATTACGTTAAGAGTCCTGCCTAATAATACATTTGAAGAAACTGCAGAAATAAACTTTAAAATAGCAAAGAAATATTATTAAGCATAACGCTCATTAATTTATAGGTCACCTCATTGTCACACCTTTACTTATAATGACCTCATTGTCACACCTTCAACCAGGGGACACCCCCAAGAGCTCTGCCAGAATCTGAACCCTGAAAAAGTGGTCAAATGAGTCTGTCCACACAAATGCATTGTTACTTTACAGAACACAGGCAAATATCTCATTCAGCCTAATGAGACATTAAAGTTGTAGTAATATAGAGATTTAGAGTGTGTTATTCTTTTTAAATGATGTTTATAAGTGTTCATATAAAAGATAGACTGGTTGTATTTTTTTTCCCTTGCGTAATCAAACTAACGTTAGCATGAGGAATGTGTCGTTTCCATCCTGCCTGGTCTCGATTATCTACAACAGCTTTATAGTGCATAGCATTTGAACTGGAAACTCAACATTAGCAAGACAAAATTGAAACCTCTGCTGAATGGGGTTGTCACCAGTGTTCTGTGAAGTAACAATGCATGTGTGGGGGCAGTTCATGGACAGATTGATTTCAACACTTTTTCAGGGTTCAGATTGTTGCAGAGCTCTTGGAGGGTCCCGGTTGAAGGTCTGACAATTGAGGTGACCTAACAATGATGGCTGCATCTGTGTGCAGAGCATGGATAGGCCGATTGGGCAGACATGATGGCTTGTAAAAGGAAAACAATTCTCAGACTTCAGCTTTCTTGCTTCTTGTTTATTTTTTACAAGCGGGTGGAGACAGAATGACCGGCCTAGGAATCACAAAAGAAGAACATTTCATTTTACCAGTGTTTGTAGTACTGGTCATGTGTTTCCTTCAGACCCTGTTATCTGTTCTGTGTGATCTCTCATGAAGGATTTAACTGCAGGACGGCATTTTTGACATCTGCATGGAAGATTAGATAGCAATCGAAGGCTGAAGTCAGGGCGAGAGACTTATCTAGCAGTGGAAAGATCAATAGCTTCCCTGAGAGCATGAATCTTCTCTGTGGAACAGAGGTTTTCCTCTGGAAAGAATGACTCGATTCCATTGAAAGCTTGTGGTTCCCACACAATAGACAAGATGATGATAAGCAGGAGGGTACTGCTGCAGAAATCGGCTGTTACTCTCAAAACACAGACTTTGGGAAGTTCGGGAACAGAGTTTCTAAACATACTTAAACATATTGGGGGGGTCATAATTTCGTGATTTTTGCACAGGCCACATTTTATGTTGCATTTCCCCCCCAGATATGTTTAATTCTGCAAATGAACAGCAGTTGTGCATTAAAATGTGCAGAGATGTGTTCTCTGTATAGAGGGTGTGTTAACTTATTTTTCACTTAGAAAATCAATTAACCATGTACAGTGACCAGAGGTGGCCAGATGTCTGCATGTGACTGTATTTACAAGTGATTTTTTATTTTTTCTTGATTTGTTTGGATCATGAGGATGTGGGCTTTGAAATAGGTATATATAAAGTGAGTTAACCTGGTGCAAAGTTTTCACCAGTATTAATCCAAGTTGTAAAATGAGGTTTAATAAAATGAGGTTTAATCTAAACATGAATTGTTAGGCACAGAAACAAAACAGAGTAATTATCAGGACTGAAATCTGTACAGACAGACTGGAGTGTTTGTCTTTTAAAAGTCAACAGGTGTCACATTTTCTTTCCGTACTGTGAAAAATCAGGGAGGGTTTTGGCTTGAGGACAGGTAGGGTCAGGGAGAAGTGAAGCATGATATTGTAGTTCAAGATTATTTTTTTCTGCCGATCCACGGGTGCATGGTGATGCAATCAAATCTCAGAAGACATTGCAGTTGATTACAGATCTTGGAAAACAGGGAAATGAATTTCTTCCTTCCACAATTGCACAGGAGCTGCGTATGCATCTGGCTAAATTGGTCACATTTACATTATGAAACACTGCTGTTGATTTATGTGTAGTGCCCTATTACATCAACTGTAAAAGTGCTGGGTTGACTTTAAAACCAGTCAGGTCTTGCAGACTTAGGAATATTTTGTTTTGATGAAGCTGAATTGCCATTTGCTGTGATGTTACCTTGATTGGTCGGTGTGTTTTTACAGGACGTTAACAGAGCTAACTCTAATGAACTTCCTTCCCAGCAATTCAGCAGAGGTGTTTTCATAACAGACTAAAATGCATCCACAGATTTTGCCTCAGTTTATCAACTTCATCATGTGAACTGAAGGAAGCACCTAATGGCTTTAAGACTGCCAAGTCCTCATTTCCACTTCATTGTTTTTAATGCTCCAATCTTTACTCCCTGCAGGTACTAAAAGAAATAACCTGTCTTCAGAAGACTTGGAGCCAAACGTACTGAAGATTTTAGCACATGCTGAAATTGTTTACAAATGTAAAAGATGAATACGTGACTTCAAGCACATAAGGTGGAAATTAGGGTAGTAATGACAGAAGATGCCTTCATCCACAGCTAGCAGACATCATGATGTTGAGCCAGGTACAAGCAGTATTTTTATAATGTCCCATGTATTGTCACCATGGTAGCAAGCAGAGCTATTTGGGATTTTTATGTCAGATCTAGTTTAAATATGGACATGTGTAGCTTGTAGTATTTGTAAGCAACATTCTTTTCTTTATATGTCACTGGTTTAAGTAACACTTTATTTAAAGGCTTAAACTTTAACTTGAAGTCTATCTTTTACTACTGTAGCAGCTTTCTGTCCAGTCTGCTAGTGAGGCAAGAATATAGCCAGTTAAGAGAACATAACATGTAAGTAAGTTAAAATAAATGTTAGGAGCAAAATAGTGATGTTCAACTGGCAGTTTATCGTTTGATTGAATTTAATAGACAAATATTTCAACTCTAACTACTGGACCTTTTCAGTGAGTTATTATAAAGCTACAGTCTGTTGAAGCTCTGCTCTATTTATGTGTGAAGCACCGCTGTTCTTGCCATGATTTCATCTTCACTTGGCTGTACCGACAGCCGCAAATGACATGCTGTCCCAGAATGCCTTGAAGACATTTAGACAATTTCTTTACTTCACTAAAACAGTAAAGATGACACTTCCATTCCCCAATCAAATATTTCAGCCATAATCCAAAAACAGTGCTCAGGTGAAAAATAAGGTGGATACAGAGGAAAGACAAAAGAAAAACAAGGAAAGCTGGGTGAGTAGGGGAGGATGGGCTGCAAATGGCACCAACCCCTGCCAATGACTTCTCTACTGCAGTGTTCAGCAGTAGACATCATATTAGGTAGACACCCGCTAACTCTTGTAGAAATGCAATCCCTGTTAATTGCTGCTTATTGAAACTACCTCCACCATGTTTCAAGCAGGTAAAGTACTGACCAAAGCATGTGGTTATTTTTCCTGACTGCAAACTGAAGAAGGGTTATATATTTTAGATTAACAGACTCCTGCAAGACAGAATTGATTCACCATTTATTCCACATCTTTAACCTTTGAGACTCTTCAGCGCTCTTTCATAAACAAACACAGACAAGATTTATTTTCATGCACATTTTTATTGAACAGTATTATAAAATACTTTTTAATAGTTGTGAGTGCATGCGTCATCTGCCAACAGTTTGGAAGTTAAATTACAAAAGCAAGGCTTAATGTTGTGTAGTGAATTACTTGGGCACTTAAGCAATTGTTAAAAAAATTGATGAAGTACTTTGTTTTGTTTTTCTCTTAAAGTATTGAGCAGTAACAAACTTGTAACTGATATACAAAGCAGAGTTTCTAATAATAATAATAATAATAATAATAATAATAATCATCATAATCAAATTACACATTTTTTTTTCCTGTGGCACGTTTACAAAACAGAACAAAAAGGTCTAAATGTCTTGTATGACATTAACAGCTATCATGCATCTTGAGTTCCACATGTAACCACAAACTTATGTCACGAGAACAGCTAAACATGCTAAATCGGACTACATGTGTGCTTACAAGCATAAAAACCATGATTCCTCATCCAATATTAAATAGTTTGATGCTTTCATTACAAAATAAGTTGAAGGCCTGAAGCTTTATCCTGGTGTTATAGTAAAGGATGGCGGTATACATTTTCCAGTATATATTGACTAAGCACACTACAGATCAAAACTGGCCTCGGCAGCCAAGGTAATTCATTCATATTTCCTTTGATAAATCTTATAAAACATGCATAGGCAGATGCTTTCAGTTTTTTGTCTTTTTTTGTACAGAATATAGGTGCTTTATATATATATTTGTTTGTTCGCAATACTTAAAAAGAAAATCGAACACTCACAGAAATTCCAGCAAGCCACAATAAATCTACTCCCCATCTCGAATAAAACAAAACGTATTCGGCAAATGATAGGTGTCAATTCCAGTTTTCAACTCCAAGAAAATGGGTAGTTGCTATCAAGCTAATTAGCCATTATACAGAAAACAGGATCAAAGCACACACACCAAAGAAACCTGAGGTAAGCATAATCTGTACAAAACCATAAAACGTTCCATTTTTGGCATTTCAACAATGTTGCAACATTCTTTTAAGACTGCCTAATTTACTTTAGAGCTAGTTTATAAGAGTAGCAAAAAAAGGTATCAATAAATAGTCCTTATTTAGTTTGTACACCCTTTTTATGTTAAAAACTTTTTTTATGTTCTGTCCATTTTTAGTGCTGTATTTTTGTAAACGTACAATAATTAGTAAGAAGTTACACACACAAACAAAAAAAAAAGAAAAGAAAAAAATTCTGTTATCCAGTAAATGAGTAAAGGCCTTTTCACATAAGATATCTCAGTTTGCCTGCTGCTGCTTCCCAATCCACAACCAAGAGCACCCCCCACCCCACACACACACTTATTCATTCAGAAAAGAGTGAACCAGCAAGAACTTTTCATGGTTTCTACAAGCAAAATATTTTTAAAGGCATATCCAAAGACTAGAGAGTGTCACTCTGAATCACGTTTGAAAACTTTGCTCTCTCTCTCTCTCTTTCTCCCTCCTTCATCTCCCTCTCTCCTCACGCTCCTTCCTCTGATCTCTTCTTCCCTCTGACTCGCCATTCCCAAACCTTGTGCTCCTTCGTTTGACTGTAGCGTGGAGAAAGAGAGGGAGGAGCCTCATCACTGCGGCGACACTGGCGGGGCCGCGCCGGCGCGTCACTGGATGTTGCCACTGCCGCTGCTGGCCTTGGCCTCGGTGCCATTGGTCTCGGAGGACAGGGCCTTGTTGAGGGAGTTGAGGCTGGCATCGCAGGGCAGTGCATCACGGCGGGGCGGCATGCGCTCGTTGATGCGGTCCAGGCCTTTCGCCTCCTCAAAGCTAGTGATCTTATGCTGGGGCGAGAAGCCTTTGATGGCTGGGGTGGGGAGGAGGAGAGACGTTAAAATGGTGTTCTTTACGGCAAACAACCCACATACAAATACATATGCCCCGCACTCCCTCTCGGATTGTCTTATTTGTTTTCTGCTCAACTGACCTATCTTTGCTCCACCCACAAATATGTTATTTCATAGCAACTGTTGCTAATTCAGTCTTTACAGAATGCTGGTAAATATCTCATTTCAGCTAATGAAAGTCAATTAGGCTACATAACACTGATTTCCAGTTTAAGAGAGCTTGAAATATACTGCACAGTAAGCATTATGGAAAGTTAATCCAGATGAAAAACGTTCAGGATGTCTGAAATCAGTGCTTGATGTGAACACATCTGGTAAAGCAGAACATAAACTTGACTCAGTACAGCAGATTGTTTGATCATTTTATCACCATTTTATATTATATTTTTATCCATGATCTACTGACTGCTATTATTGCTGCAACATGCTAATTCATTCATACTTTCATTAAAAACTTGGGGTTTTATACAGTTTTTATACAGGGAAAGAATTTTGTTGGGTTCGGGTCAGATGGGTCAGGGTGGGTTGGACTTGGACAGGAAGTTCTCGGCCTGTATTTGAGTTTGGACCAAAATTTTAGGCCTGATTAAAGTTCTAACTTTAAAAAATGGCTTGATTAAAGCTCTAGCCTGACTATATGGCTGTAGCTGAATCTAGGCAGGTTGCTGATTAGTTCACCTAACGAACAAATAAACAAACAAACAAAATAACTCAACCTGATCCATCCTAACAGAGTAACACATGAAGCATAAATATGATTTGAAAAAGATCAATAATATAAATGTAGTTATTTTGGCGAAAAATCGAGCCGTGTTTTACAATTATTGTTTGGCTGAATGTAGTTTTTACAAACATTCTGGTAAATGTTGCCCAGCCTAGCAGTTGTTTCTATGAAAGAAAACCTGTGTAGGTGGAACACAGAAGGTTACATTTTGAGTATATATGCTAATCCAAAAGTTGTCATTATTGAAAACCTTCAATACTGAAAACCTTTGGCAACTAGTTTAGCACTCGTTTATATTTTATTTTTTTAATCTGAATAAGATAAGACATCATAGAGCTTGATACTTCATGAGTTTCTGAAATACGACAGAACTCATGACACTACAAATGGTGAAAAATGGGCAGGAAGAAACATAAAAACCTTAGAAAAATGCAGAGTCTTCCTGAGCAATGTAACATATAAAAGAAAACACCACAATATCCACACTAGTCACCATTTTCTGGATTACAGATTGCTGCTGGAGCAAAGCTGGGCTGTCTCAGTTCTGGAGGGCCATGAATTTGAAGTTGTTTCCACAGGGCTGTCTCTCTTTCGGCCAATTGATGGCTTGTGTTACTTTCATGCTGCCCAGTGAAAACAACGCCAAGCCACCAAGAACAGAGCTTCCCACCACACTCCAAAACAAACACTACAGAGGCTTGGGGAAAATGTAAGGTAGAAGAGAAAATAGGGTGAGGAGAGAGCCAAAAAGTACCACCAAAACAAAGAAACAAAAAATGAAGACAAAAGGTAAAATGTATGTGTAAAGGAAAGGTGGTACCACACAGGGAACTGAGGAAATCAACAACTGAGATTGAAGTTGCTTGCTAACCACGTTATGCCTGTTTGAAGCATGCAGCAAACTGGAAGGAACTGTCCAAAACTGCTCAAACTAAGTGTTAAGGAGGGTCTCTTTCTGGCTGAGTCATTTTAGTTGGGGGGGAGGGGTTTGGGCCATGTTGTAGGATGAATACATTTTATGTTGCTGCATAGCACAGGGCAGACACAGGTTATTAGCAGCGAAGAAAGAAACACAGTGACACAGCACAGCCACAGACTATCCACATGGAGAAATAATAAAATAAGTAAATAATTACAGGAACAAAATTTAAGAAACAGAAGAAAACACTATTGACACGGTGGGCACCTCTTTATCTAAAGGAAATGCTTAAGCGCTAACAGTTATGACGTAAATAGCAGCCAAAGCCACTATTTAGAGCGCAGTTGAGGTTGTTCTTGCGGTGATCACTTTGTAATGACTGTGTGTAAAACTGAACATTTAGGCAAAAACAAAGCACAACTGCATCAGCGCCATTGATTTAAAGGGGAGAAATCGTCTGTATTTTCAGTGACCAGTTTTGTGATGTGTACTACATTGTAGAAAAGCTTACTAATAACAAGTACTCATATCTCACAAATGTTTTCCAGTCATAAACTAAGTTAATGATTTTGCTTCTACATAAAATGTCTCCTTTTAATGGGGAATTCACCGATTTATTAAACATTTCTGCGTAAGTAAATCATGATGTAAACAAATTCATTCAGAGTGGTTTGAGATTTCAGAGAAATGCTCTGTTCCACAGAAACTTAGCAAGTTAAAATTGATCACAGTGGCGTTGATAGGAACCAGATGTCTGAAGAGCTTAACGCCTTTAAAAAGCTTCAGCACATAAATAGTTACGAAAACACCGCTTGACTCCTGATATGTGGTTTTACGATAGTTTTGAGGTAAGATTTTGGCCTAAATATTTTTTAAACACATTTATGGTGGAGAGGTACAGGTGGGGTGCTGTGCATCTTTATTAGATTAACCACTGCTTTACCATAATCAACATTGCGCTTTAAAACGTGTGTAGGTTCACTGGTTCTTTGCAAAGAAAAAATGTCTATTTTTCTGTGGTACACATCGCTGTCCCTGGTTCCTATCACCACTACTGTAAAGAAATCTGAGTCAGTAAATTTCTCCACAATTCAACATTTCACTTTAAAACACTCTGTATGACTTTCTTGACTCATCACCCTTTATCGCTACAATTTAATTATGCATAAATTTACAGAAAACTTCTTTATTGGGATAGCATAAGTTGAAGGAGATCTCTAACAGTCTGGAATTGGAAAAATGATATTTGATAATGATATATTCCCATTTAAAGTCCCATTCCCCTTTAAAGCAAGTGTGGCCTGCTTGACTATTTTCTTTTCTCATTTCTACTTTTGCTGAACACTACAGCACAACTGGTTTGCCCAAACACCCAACACACTCTACACAAGCTACAGTGAAATGGATGGACCCACTGGAAGCCCTTTGTCTGTTGCAATGAGGCAACAGAAAGGGGAAAGGGGGGCGTTGGCCTATTTACCTTCATCGGCCTCTATAGCCTCAATAGTAGCTGAAGAGAAGAAGGGGGGAGGGGATTGCAAAACGAGTGAGAGAGGTGAGCAGAGCAGGTTACATTTGTCCAGGAACAAGTCAACGAGCAGCAAAAAGAGCAAAACTGACACATAAGAGCATTAAAAAACAGTGGCCTAACCCTGAGGCCAGGGCACACAGTGATGTTAGAGGAAGAGAGAAGAAAAGAAGAAAAAAAAATTAAGAAGAGAACTGGCTGATACTGAAATATGGGGTGGCGTTTGGATGGCATTCACAAAAAACAACATCACTTTGAAACACCACACAAAAAGGAAGATTTAAAGGGAGTGAGACTGAGGAAGGAGGACACAGATAACGCAATCAAAGACAGTTTCTGAGTATGTCTTGAGTTGTTCAGCGAACAGCTTTCAATGTTAGCAAGAAAGCAACACTAGATTTAAATGATTACCATGAACGGGTGATATTCAAACAAAAAGGATATTTCATCTAGGTTAGGGTACTGTTTCTGCAATGTCCATCACCACTGTCATATCAAAATCTTGTAATCTTGTGACTTTCACTATTTACAGTGTTTTTACATTGTGTGAACATTTCATGACGATGGGAACATAAATACACATGAAGTTAAAAATGTTTTCCCTTCTATCAGAATCATTTTTGTAGAATTGAAAATGATAGCAACAACATAACAGCATAACTGAACTCTGCTTTGCTTAAATTATTGCTGAATGAGATAAAATAATAAAAACAAATACAAAATAAGAAATGACATTTTAAATTTGACTACACGCTTTAAAAAGTACACTGGTAGACTTATCAGCACAAGCCCTCAAAGAAAATCTCCAGAGGGGGTCACTTTCAACTTACCGTACACTACTGCACTTCAACTGTTAATCTTCAATAAGAATGATAATGAATAATCAACAACGATTGCACCACAACACAGTAATTCAAATCTAGAAACGTTATATCTCCACATACAAACATGTACAGATCTTAGGAAGTGAAAGGGAAATGAAAGAACAGAAAAATCTGGAGCTTGCTGCTAAGCCAAAGGAACAACAGGAGGCTTTGTCTGCAGCTAAGAGAACAGCATAAAGAGCACACAACACGCTCACAAACACTCAGCCGATGTGCTGCTGAAAGAGACAGCACTGCAGAAGAAGCACACTGCTGTCTTCTGCTAATGCTGAAGTCGGACATCACTCTGTCGCTGGCATGTCTCAATCTAAAGCTCTTCTGTTCATCAACTCTATGATTATAACCCACCAAAGGAGGAGGACTGCTCTAAATCCATCCAAACCTTAAAAAGGGGCAAAAAACTGTTTATCCTAGTGCTGTGATCACATCAAAGTACAGGTGACCTAATTTCCATCTTTGGTTTATTAATGATAAGGGGATTAGAAGCTGATACACTAAAGGAAACAATGATATCATAATAATGATTATAGGAAACATTCAATTCTCATTCAACCCTGAATAACAAAATATTTATGTTAGATATATTTATGCCTCATTTTGTCAAAGTGAAGGCCTGAGCAATATAGGTTGGTCAGTAATATCAGCCGATATTTACAACTTGTGGTTTTATCAGCATCTATAAAACATTGTTGATGATGCATTTATAATTTTTTCAGCTGCGCCATTGCTGGGACTCCAACCTGCAATTTCCCAGCAACAGGCAAAACCTTACAGTTGTTGGGCAACCAATTATGAGATGATCCTTATTTAACTGTAAAACAGCAACAGAGGCTTAACTTGTGAATCTGAACACAAAGCACCATCAGCACTAAAATAACAAAAACACTATTATATAATGTATCCTAATCTTACCTTGAGAACACCATGAGAACACAAGAATAACACATTAGAACACTAAACATTCTTTTCAAAGCAAAGAGAATGAATTAAAAATCAGGTAATTAATAGAACCCAAAACCTCAAATGATTCTGGGCCTACAGGGCAACAAATATTTACATTATTTAAGACTGTCAGTGTCAGTTGTTTGAGTTTAAGAAGAGAGTCAATTGAGAACTGAATCATTTTAGTCAGTAAAGCACTGTTTAACTAAAATTACAGGAGCATAAAATTCAAATCTAAAATATACATGTAAAATTAAAGGGGGCAAATACCCATACCAATTTTACGAGTCTAAAAATTCTGGTAGACAATCATCAAAATCAAAAATGCCAAGCCCTAATAATGGCTAATATTATTAATACAAATGTCAGGCCCTAATAACATCCCACTCTGTTAAACATTAAGTAAGCTGCGTCCAGCATCATAATGTCAACATGGAAGTGTCAGATATGCAGAAAGATTCAATATTTTGATGACATCATAATGAATGATTCATGAGGCCTGCTCTCCTTTCCTCTTCTTCTCTACAAGACTGTGAAGCTAAATATACAAATTAGATGCTGAACCCTGGACAGCAGATCCTTTAATACTGTCTCTATTGCGTGCTACAGTTAAACTTTGGACTGTTTGGTTTAGCAAGGCAGGGTGAATCCTTTGTTTATCTCACAGAAATCTGTCTGAAAGACACTGCACAACACAATATGCCTGTAGTTTCTAGGAAGAAAACAGAGAGAGAAGAAAAAATTTGAGATGCCAACAGATTGGAGAAAGTGAGAGAGCGAGAGAGAGCAAGAGAGAGAGAGAGCGAGAGAGAAAAATAGGAAATTAAACTGCTCATTCCACAAACCACCAGTAGAGGGTGTATCAGTACACACATTGCACATGGTATGCCTAATGATAGAAGTAAACAATGAAGTGGAATTACACCAAATAAAGGAGTACAACTATACTTTTAATGCAAATACTGTCATCTTTTAAATACAGAGCAAAGCAGAGGAATCACACATACACAATCCAATCAGTAGGTTTTGCTCTGTATTTTCAGCCAAGTAGGGTGTCTAAGTACAGAATATGTGATTGTTAGTTCACGTGCTTGTCTACCCTTTCAAGTAATATAAAGTAACTTGGCAGTAACTTCACCTATCAGTTAAAGGCCAGACCACCACAGTGGAAAGTCCTCTCAGCAGAACCCTTAATGTTGAAGTAACACCTGCAGTTCCATTTAAGCCAAACTGAACACAAATGAACACTGAAACAGTTTATTCAAAATTAGAGATTCTGCTGTGCAATTACACTTATGTACTTAATTAATTAACCTAGAAATTACCAGCCTTAAAGTAATTTAAGTACCAAAAGACAGAATTTAGAACCCTGAACCTCCAAACAGGTGCAGAACTTTAAGGAAAATCCCATCCTTTTCACTTCTGGTCCCTTAATAGCACTTTCCTGGATGCTTGTCTGTAACTTGTAGTGATGGAGGGTACATCTCGCTTTCCCCACATACGGCCTGCTCTTGTACCAATTTTCACAAGCAAATGTTCAAGAAATGCACCTAAAACTTGAACTGAAAAATCTGAAATGTCCAGAGGTCATCATATTGTAAGTGTTATAAAGAGGCGGGAAGTCAAACAGGCAGGATTCACCTCATGTAGATGTGTGTGTAAGGGTGTGTTTGTCTTACCATTTTGAAGTTTCTCTCTTCCTCCTGAGAGAACACCGCTGGGGAGCATGCCAGTGGGGGTGAGACCCTTCAGTGTCAGCACACTCTCACTCTCCTCTCTGAAACACACCCAAAGTTACACACCCAAAGGTGCATATTCACATAAAAGCACATATGCAGTACTGTGCAAAAGTTTTAGACACCTAAGCAAGTTGCAAGTCAACAGTAAATTTACGTATTTGTCTCAGTCAAAACTCCATGCAACATTAAAAAATGCAAACAAACATGAATCCCATGAAAAATGCTCATTGATTTAAAAAAAGGAGTTTTAAAAAAGATAGGTAATCTTAAAAACACAGGGTTGGCTATCTATCAGCAGCACATCTGATTTAGTAAATGAAGTATTGACTAGAGAAGTGATGTATTCATTCTACAAATAACAAATGGTTAAACATTACCATACATAAAAATCAGTACTTAATGTTATTTGTATGTTTTTTTCCTAAATAAATTGTTATTTTTCAGACAAACACATTTGGATGAGGAAAGTACTATACATACATACATACATACATACATACATATATATATATATATATATATATATATATATATATATATATATATATATATATATATATATAAAAATATATAATCTAGTCTAGTTTTTTACATTTTTACATTTACATTTATGGCATTTTGCTGCTGCTCTTATCCAGAGCGACTTACAATTTGATCATTTTACACAGGTAGGCCAAGGTGGTGTTAGGAGTCTTGCCCAAGGACTCTTATTGGTGTAGTGTAGGGTTACTAGTTACTCACAATTAACTGCATTTGCATCATTTGCTCAAGTCTGACCACAGAGAAAGATTTTTTAGCTATGTGAGTGGACGGAATAGCTTCATCAGAATGTACTTATTACTTTCAGTAATACAATAACATTATTTTCATCACATGAACACAGAGTTCATATGACCTGTTTTCTCTGTTTTTCTGACACTGTTTTACATTTCTGCCATGAAAATATAAGAACATTCACAAATGCACAAAAACCTCTTACCGTAGCACTGAGAACACTCTGGCCATCTTTCCAATGGCACGAATCTTATTCCGGATCACTTCTTTGCGTGCAGAGGCTGTGGCACCTACACAAACAAACACACACAGGGTCACTGCAAGGTTGCAGCAATCCAAAGCACACCCCCATTTGGCCATATTCTTTCCATTTTTTGCAAAAACTGTATTTAGGTACAACTGAACAGATTCAAATATTTCAACAGCAACCATTTCAAATATTTAACATGAGTTCCAGCTTAATGCCCAAAAAGACAAACAACTGTATTGACTGAATGCTGCCTCAGAGCACAATTACCCAAAACCATCAAAAACAGATGAAGCTTACTTCAATGGAATGGAGTCTAACTTGCTGTCTCAGCAAAGTAAAGTCAGATCAATAAAGTCATTCCCTGCAGCAGCCTACGCCTTCAGACCTCAGAAGTGAAACGCATGCTAAGCATTCAGTTAGCCTGCCATCGATTCCTGCAGCCAGGGTTACATTGAGGCTAATCAGTACCATGCTCCATGTGCTCTCAAATTAATAACGCTGTTTGCTTTAATCAAAGCACTAGCTTAAAGGAGACTATGGAAAAATGTGTTGCTTTGAAATGCACATTTGCACATTTATCTGTTTTATGACCACAGTAAGGACTCAAAGACCTGTTGAATGAGACATGGACGAGTACAGAGATGCTATACCGGAATATGCTTGAACTTTCAGCGGCTCGTTCATAAAAACGTGACTAAAGTTGGTAAAGAGACTAATAGAAGTCTGAAATGTTTCGATGTTTCAGGAGAGATCAGAGGAGATGATATAATGAAAATGGATTTGAAAGAAATGAACTGAAGGCACTTAGGCATGCTTAGGAATATAAAATGTATAGTATATTAGGACAGTGGAATAACTGTCATGTTTCGACCATTATGCCATAGTACTTTCTCTTAATATACAGCACTGTGCAAAGGTCAGAGACTACCCTTCATTAACTACAAGTTGTTCATTCATTAGAGTCAGGAAATAAATAGAAAAAAAATTACATATATACATATATTCCCCCCCCCCCCCTCCCCCATTTTTCATTTTGTAGTGCACCCTGTGCTTTTATTACATCTTCAATTCCTTTTGGGACACTTGCTTTTAGTTTTACAAAGAAATCTGCAGATGTAACTTTTGTTGGGAGGGCACAGCTGTAGCAACTGTAATGCTGTATTATGATAGGATGGGTGGACCAGTTAAAGTGACAACAGGGTGCAAAAAAGTAAAAAAGTGGACAAATTAAATAATGATCAAAACAATCAATTTGATATTGTATTACAAGATAATATACCTAGATATACCTCGTGTTGGAGGCTACATTATATGTTTCCTGACACTGAGAAATTAATAACGAACTTAATGGCAGTGTTGGCAGGAAATTCAATACACAAAAGGATGGTGTCTCACTTTTGCAGTACTGTATATACAAGAACACTACAACAAATGGAACATCATTATCTGTCTAAACACACATATTTACTAATTGTGCTGACAGTCAGAGCAGGCACTTCAAACACAAACATCTCTATCTTTACATGATCTCATATTGCTAGTAAGCTACTTTAGATAAACATAAGGCAGCAATGTTAGTATGAATACCTATAGGAATAGTGCTTAATCCTGTTGTTACACAAACCGTTAGAAAAAGGTACAAACAAGTAGCAAGCCTGCACTGTGCACACAGCAGGGCATGTGGGCGGTTGTACCTTTCTTGGGGGGATATATTAGCTGTCCTTCTCAAGAACACCCCCAGAAGAGAACAGAAAAAAGAACAGAAGAGTGATCAATGGATGACTGAGGAAGGAGAGAGGGAGACAGAGATGGAGAAAGACTTGATGTGAGAGAGAAAACCAGAGAAAGAAACAGAAAAACAGGGTGAGAGAGAGAAGGGATAGTAAGAAAGAGGGAAATCATAATAGAAAAAGATTAAGGAGAAACAAAAACAGAGAAAAACTGAGTCAAAGAAAACGAGAGACAAAGAGTGAGAGAGAGAGAGAAAGAGAGAGAAACAGTAAAAGAAGGAGAGAGAGAGAAGGGAGAGAGAAGGCGCTTAAGAGAGCGAAAGATAGCCACACCCATGGCACAAAAAGAAAGGAAATGCCTGACAGAACAACTGTGGAAAAAAGAAAAGAAATTGATTAGATAAAGCAAAAGGAAGTGAAGTAACTTATGAAAGAGAATGTGCAAAGTGGAAAGTAAGTGAGAGAGGGAGAAAGAAAGAGTGAGAGGAGCAAACAAGAATGAAGTAAAAAGGAGAAAACAAAATACTGTAAAAAGAAATTTTAATCCAGAATAATGTCTATTAAAGCAGTTCTGTCAGAGAAGAAAAGTGAAGAAGTGTTAAAAGATTGTGGACTCATTAGAGCTTAGCCTGTAGCACAAACACTATGAGATTTCTTTGACACCAATATTCAATAAAATCAGCTTGAAGTTCATATCTGCTGTGCACCAAATTCCGAAGCCCTGCATATTCCTCTGCTTTTGTTAAATATTCTCTCACTGGATTTCCTCTGGGTTATTCTGTTTCAACATGAAACGTAATACAAGTGAAAGTCTGCTGATAAAGAGGTTATGAAACGAAACATACGAACAACTACACATCCCATTGGGCAGAATCGGTGCATCTATATGTCGTTTCCCATTACTGAACATTTGATAGTCAAATGCTGTTGTCATGAGTGGACATTATTCAGGCTATAGCCAACAATAGTGGACAAATGAATATGTGGAATGTATATCAGTACTGCTTGCAACAACTCACACTGCTTGAGTTAAACTGCAAAAAAAGAAACTGTATAAGAATTTCCATCAAGCAGCCAGAAATGCCTTGATGTTGTTATCTACAAAGTTTCATCAAATTCTAAAGGAGCATCTCAGCCAAACAAACCTCCTCTGCTTTATCAAGCTGCCTAATCAGAGCATCTTAATGATGCTGCATACTTTCAGATGTTTGCAGCAGGCTTTAGGCCCACATTCAGAATGTCAGGCTTTAAGAAATCAGCCCAAATGGGTTCTACTGCTGAGCTTCCAGAGCTTGATTTGTAAATGATGAGGTCCTGGAACACTGAATAAGATGGAAAACCTGAAAAAAGATCTTGTGACTAAAAAAATAGTTAATTATTCGATGTTGCAATCCAGTAATTTTATTTAGAATTACTAAGCTCTTTTGAGAAATGAACAAAAGAAAGAGTAGAGGATGTATTTTTGAATGCTAAACAGCGTTGGTGCTGGCACGATATGACACAGCTAACTACTTTTTTAGTTAACTTCTCCACATTTTATACTTTATCTTCAATTTTTCATACATAAAGTGGGGTCCCAAAGTCTGAGACCCAGAGTGAACATGTTTCTATTTTGCACTATTTTAATATAAACATTTTCATTACAAATTCAGCATAATAGTTTGAATCAAAAAGTAGAATCTTGGAAAAAGTGCTTCTGAGAGTTATCTAAACATGAGTTTCAATAGAAAAGATAAGACTAAGAAAAATATGACCTTTTCTTAACATGGTTAGTTTTTTTTTTGTCATAGCTTTTCTGTTTTAATTTTTTTTCCTTCTATAATATTCTGTTTTCTATGGTTAAATAAAATAAAATAAATAAATAAATTAAAAAAAAAAAACAATTTCCGATGTGGTCTCAGATTTCTGGACGCTAATGTATATACTGAGCTGTTCATAGAAAACTTGACTTGATACACATATTTACAAATTCATTATAGGTGAATAAGATGCCAGCTCCAGTAAAACAGGTGCTGAATGCAGATCCGGCTTGTTGGAGCACAAATTATGCGCTGGTGTTTCCTCAACTCACTTATAGGTCTCACTCATAAATGCTTCAATATAAAATTTAAAGACTTAGAACTTATCTACTAAAAAGTCATCAGTAAGAATTCTTAACACGTATTTTTTTACTCTGAGCTACTTTTCCCTTCAAATGAACTCAAAGTAGCTTAATTACCAGTTTCAGTTGAGAAGAAGTTGCCAAATGCTTTGTATGCTGATAAAATGGTTTTTCATGATCATAATAAGGGCTTAGTGGCTTAGCTCCTCTAGCCCATCCATAGACACCACATACTGTGGTGTTATCCATTATAGTTAAAGGAATACAATGACCAACAATGATTCAGCTGCTAGTAACGAAAGAAATCTACTAACTCCTGATTAGCATTATGCAAATAAATCATGCTAACTGGTGGCCATTTCATTTTGTTTACTGGCCCACAAGCATTATCAAGCATTTCAAAGTAACAACACTGACCTAAGATCAGGTTTCATCAGTTCATGAGTTATATAAAAGCTGTAAGCTGGCCCTAGATCACCATTCTGAGTGTGAGGAGTTTGATAAATATGGGCCACTGTTATCACTTCTGGTGAAAGTATCCCTTGAACATGTTGTTGTGAATGATGTTGTGACACATGATGTGAAGCCTGAACAGAAGTTATTAAATGTTGTTAAGATGAAACTCCCTGAGTTTTAGTCTAATTCAGAGGAGGTGTGTGTTAGAGATGAGGGAGTGTTGTGAACATCCTAAACCGCTCAAGTTTGATCAGTAATGACTGTAGGGGCTGCATTTGCTGGGAATACGGTTAAATTTGCATATTCTTGCATGAGTGTGGAAAAAGCCAAGGACACCAAGGTCCTATTATATGTGTGCATATTTGTCCATTCATTGTCTTACCATCGATCTCCTCATCTGTGGTCAGCTCATCATTGGAGCAGATGCTCAGTACGTTTACCAACATCTCAGTGACTGAAGACAAGAAGACAGAGAAAGAGAACACACTGTATATGTAGCTGTTTTTAATGGTTTACCATATAGTATACTAGAGATGGCATCAGTCTGATGCTACATATTAGTATTGGGCTGATTTCAATAGAGAATTCTGGATTGGATTTTGAAGAGGGAAAAAAATTAATCTGATCCAATCCTGTGATGTATCTTGGAATATATATCAGTATTGAAAAAGAAAAAGTGGTATTGTGCCATCTCTACAGTATACTACACAATACTACAAAACAAAACCTTAATATTAGGGATGCACAATCAATTCTTCTGGATACTGACTTTTGCAACACCAGGAGGAGGCTGGAATATGCATATATGCCCTCTAACCAAACGGTGTTTATGTACTCTGTAATGTGGACCTATTGACTAGTCACAGTTCCAGTTCAGTGTTTCTGAGGATGCCCAATACTTCAAAAGTAAATTACTTTGACCAAACTAAAGCATGGTTATCACATTACTGATTTAATGTGCCTTTAATACTCTGCATGGTATCACAATTACAATATTCAAGAATATAACTGCGACATATCCCACTGTGTAGCCCTACCCTAAATGAATGAAAGCATGTGTAGTAGACTAACCTTTCTCTCCAACAAAAGGCAAGGACCAGGTGAAGACATCCATGAAGTTGGGAAGCCAGTAGGGATGAGGGGAACAGTTAAACTGCCGAATGTTCATGACGTTATTCTCGTACTTCAGCACAGCAGCTATGTGCAGAAAAAGCAGGAGAATAAAAAACTCAGATATGTTCAAACTGTGCCTTAATATTAGGTACCTCCATGCTCTACATCTCCCTCTCACTTCCACACCTACGTTTGCATCATTGATCAGTGTTGTGTTAGCACTTTGTGGAGCTGTTGCTTGAAAACCATGCCTCCTCTCCTCTCTCGACACACATCCTTCTGTTCTTTCAGAGGCTGAAAGCTTGAGTAATTCCTCAGAGGCATACCGCCAAGCCTCTGACCAAACAGTTCTGCTTTGAGAAATGAGGCCTTTAAAGGGTATTTTTCAAATTTTCCGAAACATTCAATCATTGAGATGTAAACAAAGTCATTCAGAGTGTTTTGATCAGAGAATCCTGCCAGCTCAAATTACCTTTAGAGTGGCGGTCATAGGAACCAGTATAACCATTTTATTTACAATCCAAAATGACCAGTGAACCTATATGTAAAATTAATAGTGATAAAATAGTAGTAATAGTTGTAGTAGTAGTAATTCGAAAAGAAAAAAAAAAACATTTTAGGACAAAATCATCTCAACAGTATTGTTAAACAATGTCTCCAGTATCAGATATCAGTTACATATCTGTAACCAGTTCATTTAATAACAGTCTGTGATGCATTAAATTTTAGAAGCAATAAATGCATTGAAAATCTGGTTATGAACAATTCTGACGCATTTCACATCAAAACACTCTGAACGACTTTGTTTACATCCCAATGGTTTAATTATTAATGAAATTTTAAAAGATTGCTGGAGTGCCCCTTTAAGTGACTTTTAAACCTTATCTAACATCCTGCCAGAGCCACATTCCCAGACACTGGCTTATTTATTCTTTTTAACTCGTTAAAATCTGCCCCCAGAGTAGCTGGGACGTGTGCAGGTCCACACTGACCATAGTAAAATGCATGATCATGTGGTATTGGAGCTTTCTCTGTGATGTTCTGTGTTTTCTACTGTGAAAGAAGTATGCTGCACTTTTATGCTGCACTGTGATTGATTCTAAGCGCACATTCAGAACCGAATTCAGATTGCAAAGCGCTTATTTACTGATTTGTTTTATTAAGGGTAACAATAAAAAGCACCCAAAGTGTTGAGTATATTCTTATGTTTTCTTGTTCAACAGCATTGGCAAATCACATTATTAAAAGAAAAGAGCAGCTTACAAAATACAAATGGATGCTTTTTGCTTTAGCATTAAACGGTTAAGCACACAAATCATTTCTTGAAATCTTATCTGTACGATTCAAGGTTACTCTCGACCTGCGGCTATTGAGAGTGGAGTAGCAACGGTGACTCCTCCTTGTGTGCCCCAGATACCGAAAGCTGACACCGTGCTCTCCAGCTTGCTGGGAGGGACTTTCCCCTGTCCTGCAGTCTCATTCTCGAGTGAGAATAGCAGGTTGTCATGTGGTGAGGAGAGCAGGCCAGCTGTTAACTGCAAGCCAGATGGAAAGACCCAAGGGCCTGTCTCCACTTTAACATCAAACTTCGTTCATGAAATATGCAAAAAATGCTCTAAAAGTTACAACATCTAAATAATAACGTCATACACAATTTTTAAACGGGTATAACTAGAGGTCAACATTAGCATAAATCCTTTTATGTCCTGTAGTAACAGTTGTAGAGGTGAAAAATGCAGTTCCAAACACATCCACAGGGTGGCTCCTGAGCCCATTTTAAACAGCTTCAATTAAAAAAAAAAAAAAAAAAAAAATCAGACAATGCATCATATTACTACACTCATTTACAAGTAGACAGAAAATATCATCCCTGTTAATTTTTAAACTGCAATCAAAATAAAAAGTATATTAATATTGACATGAAAAACTAATAACCAAGTTATCCCGTTTTTTCAGGAAGGGGGAGTAGAGTAGCACAAATATACGACAGAGTCATGTGTTCATGCTGATTTCTTGGTGTCACCACTCCCTCATTCCAGAGCAAAGAGTCAACATAACTGACCTGACCATGCCAAAACCTTTGACCCAAGGCTACTAGTCTGTACAGGATATCCATGATGACCTCATGACCTACCAGCAGGTAAACATCCCGCTTCCCTATTCCCGCATATTGCTCATGCTGAAACATGTGGCATGCTGAAGAAAGCAGTGAATCAGACACTGTTTTAAATCACTGCTGGACCAGCTATGTCTGAAATAACAATGTTGAATTTGCCATCATGGTAACATTAGCTTGACATAAAAAGCTAACATCAAAAAATATTTGAAGGAAAACTATATGCAATTCAGTTGAACAATGTGGTCTTCCACATACATACAAAACATTTTGTACATATACTGAAATGAATAATTTAGCTATAGATAAATGTAGCTATTTGCTTGGGTAGAATTAGATTTCTGTCAGTGGTCTCTAAAGTAGAGATGACAATATTTTATTTTTAATGTGATAAATAATAATGTGGACATCATCAGTTTGTAAGGAACACTGACCAACTGCATGCTTCTTTACAAAGAGAGCACAATTAGTCCTAATTGGATTTAGCACAGTGTACTATGTGAAATGCTCACAGAAACACATCATAAAATATGTATCTTGTATCATAAACGTATCATAAAAATGACTAAGTATTGTGATATGCTATTTTTGCCATATCACTCACCCCTACTCTAAAACTTGTCTAACTTAGCAACAGCTGCTATGAAAGAATGATTTTGTGGGCGGAGCACATGTAGGTCAACTATGAAACATTTTGCCGACTCCAGCATAAGCACAATCTTTTTCTTTAGTCTCCAAATGGTTTCTTAAGAGTACAATGACCCATTGCTCATCTAATGCTGCACTTCTGCTGGCAGAGCCCAAAACTGATCCTGGACCAGTATCTGAGTCATCTCTTATCTGGAATCCCCTACTGTTGTGCTATTGACAGATGGAGGAACCCTCCATGCTTTAATCAATGCTTGGAATGAGCTCAGCATGCTGGCAGGGACGGCGGCCATTACCCCTGCTGATTCTTGCTACACTCTTCCATTCCGAGACCAAAACACTGCTTAGTCGTTCATTAGTTACGACAAGGCAACCCAGCAGAACCGCTTATTTACAATTCCATTTATCCGTTCTCCATCACAGGACTGCCCATGCTTTGGCAGGCGGGTTGCCTTATTGACTCATTTCGCATGGGCAGATCTGCGGCATGCGGGGTCGGAGACTGACGGATAGGGATGTCCTGCCCTCGCTGATGGATTTACAGCAGCGGTCGATCAGCCATCAATCTTGACACACACCACGGCCCAACTTCATTGGGATCGATCCCCCATTATCCACCCCCCACCCTACTATCCTATGTCTGATTCATTCAGCCTTAAACAAATGCATTAAAGCTGTGCTCATACAACTGTGGCAATGCAGACAAGGTGCAGCACTGGTCATAGCTGTTTAATGGCAGCTTATTATATAAAAGAGAACACAGGGTTGTTGGTCAAGAATGAACCCTGCATCAAACAAGAAAAGAAAAATTGTTGTGCTAACGCACACAACAGCAAGAAACGAGCGCAGTAGTATAGTAAAGAGAAATGTTGGGCAGCATGTTAGCAAAACTGATACAATGATTAAAACACACTGCTAATACTGCAGCTATGCTGCAATTACAATAACGTTAATGTATTCCTATCCATCCACTAAAGCTGGGGGTAGTAACTGCTTTCTTCTCCAGCTGTAATGCTAGGCAAAGCTATTTTAAGCTCATTACCTTCGCCTTAGCAAAGCTTGGATCAGATATTAAAGCTGGAGAAAGATTAGTGAGCAACAAAGCAAAAACAACTAAAGAAGCTAAGAATAACTGAGTGTGTCAAAACAAAAGCGAGCTCTTCTTTGAGAGGTGGCCATCTCTGAAAGGCAAATTTTGAGCTCATATCTACTGTGTAGTTTATTCACTGCTAGCTTACCTTGAAGTTTTTTTCTTCTCTGGTTCGATAGACAGTCTTTATATCATGTCATAGAATGTTCTCAAAAATGTAGATGTTAAAGGTTAGCAATGCCTTCTGTCATGACTTACGAGTGGCTTAGAGTTTTAAAACATTTTGAACATGACCCACATAATAAGAACACAATCATAAATAGCCCACATACACACATATAGTACTGTGCAAAGATCAGAAGACATTTCATTTATAGTCAAAATGATCAGGAGATATATCTAATCTTCTCAGGAATTAGTCCCCCATGCACAAGCAAGAGGAAAGCCAAAAGGAAAGGTGAGTTTCCAAAACGGAGTTAAAAGAAATCTAGAGAAAATGGGACTCCTAACAACCGTACAAGATCTGGCAGACCACCAACAGTCACATTCAGATATATAGTACTTAAAGCTTTTATCTTTGAGAGATGATAGGTGAAAAATCAAGCTCCACTCTTGCTTCAGATCTGAAAAACATACACAGGTGCTTCTGTCCATCCTACTGTGAAAAGACAATTCAGCGCTATGAGTCTGAAAGAATGTCGAGCTGTCAAGAAACCATTATTGAGAAATGAAAAAAAAAAGGCAAAAAAGGAAGGAAAGCTTGCAAATCAATCAAAAATACTGCTTGTGTTCTGAGAACGATTTGCTGACCACCCCGGAGATCAGCATCACTGAACATTTGGATCGTGAGAAGCCAAAAACGCAGCCAAATTCTACGACTGAACTTTGGTTGTGTGGAAAAACATCTCTGCAGATTTCTTTGAAAAAAATGAAAGATGGAGGTCAGTCAAAAAAAAGAATGGAAGCTGTAACAAAGGTGACGTTTAGTTTTGGAAGATTCTGTGCAATTTTTGGTTAAATATGTTTTATGCTTTTCCCATGATGCTGAAAAATGAACTACTACTGTTGCTTTGCTGGAAATGAAATAAATGAAAAAGTGGTCTCTGACTTTCGCATAGTACTGTATGTGGTTTAAGACCTAAACAGTATCAACCACTAAAACATCAGTATGCTCATAATGTTGAGCAGTTTGTTTGACAACAGACACTGAACACAATCACATAAATGGATCTGTGTGTGTGTGTGTGTGTGTGTGTGTGTGTGTGTGTGTGTGTGTGTGTGTGTGTGTGTGTGCGCGCGCACACAAGCAATGGCTGATCCATCTTCACTTTTTCATTACAGAGAGGAAGAGAGAAAGTGCAGCATGGGTAAAATCACCAAACATCCACTCACCCACTCACTCTTTCTCTCTCTGAAAATGCTGACTAACTGAGCATGGGTCTGTCTCTCTATTGCAGCTCAGCAGGACCACCGCATGCCAACCATGGACTACTGCCAGTTCACACATACACACGCACACACACAGAGCCAACAGGCTGTTACCTTTATTATTGTAGACATCTAAGTAGTTGGGGGCTGAGAAGATAGTGATGAGAGAGGGGAAGCCTGTGGTCTGGCTCTTTCTGTACATGCGATACCTGAGGAAGACAAAAGCTTCACTGTCACTCGTTACCCTCCTTACTGAATCCACAATCATCTTCATCACAGTCACACTGGGCCATTTATTCTGTCCTTGTCTCAGTTCTGCACAATACTCTATTCTATATTCCTAACAGGTCCTGCTGCCTTTGCTCTGTGGGGTTTTCACTTAGTGCTCCACACCTCACTGCTATAATCTGTCAGACTATGAGGCTATGGGGGGAGTCCAAACTACTCAAACAATGACTCAGCAATAATCAATGAAACTCTTGCTGTGCACAGGGCTCAAATGAACTGACTAAGCAAAAGCAGGGTAATTCCATTTAAAGCTGGAGTGTGTGTAAGCAGAAGCTTTAAACACAAACTACTCTTCATATAAAAATCTAATAGGATTATACACTTGCTATAGGTGCTTCTATTGAGGGGGTTAACAAGCACATCAGCAACTGAACAACATATACAGTATATGTACTAGCATACCAGTATTGGCTTTAGAAATACTCTTAGGTAACAAAAACCTAACTACAATGTAGGTCATTTGCTGAGGTGCCTCAAATAGTTTTAAAATGACATGTAATACACAATTCTAAACAAATACTAGGTTTTCTGTATGGTTACCGTCTAAAACACTCCTTTAGTGCAATTTCAAGAGAGGAAAACAAAAGAACAAAACTCTCCATTTAAAATCATCTCTTGTCAGACTTCCTTTCAGCACAGAGAACCAGCACTCAGAAAGCATGGGATCATTAAACATATTTACGTAAACTTCATAATACAATTACTTGGAAAATATGATCACATTTAATTTCATCATTACTGCCCAACATTGTATAATACTCTTAACTACAACTAGGACAGAAACACTTCAGCAACAACATGAAGAAACAGTTATTTGCATTCACTGTAATTCATGATACATTTCTGACATTCTGCAGATAGGCTCTCTTTGTAAGGTCATAAATGTGTGAGATGAAGCACTTACCCAGCGTCCTGTGCTTCGTGGGCCCGGATGATGGATAATAAGTTATTGTGTTGTAGGAAGTCACACACGGCGGGATAACTACAGAAGAAGAAAAAAGCATGATATTTTTATCTGTTGAACTGATTAAGTCTTTTTGAAGAAGATTAACAGAGAAGCTCAATATCACTAACAAAACAATATTTTTATTTGACACCAGTACAGATATCTGAACTACTAATCCCTACACAACACTTTTCTCAGCACTTTCTTTTAATTTACAAACCAATAAATGGGTGTGGCCTAAATTAAAAATTAAGAGGGTATATTTACTGACCACAGCAGACTGAATATAGACAATCAAGAAAAACTGACATCTGTGACATGTAGATGAGCGTAATGCGGACAAGCAAACAGATTTTTAGAAGAAACACACTTATTGACTCACTAATGCTCATAAAATGGACTACTTCAGTACTGAATTTTGACACCCAGCTCTAATCATTAGCATCCAGTTTTGTAAGAAGTAAGGTAAAATCTGGTTTCACTGTATGAACCCGACTAGCCTGGGCCTAAAAACAAAGAAAACGTCTTGTTTAAATGTGCTGCTGTCCCTGTTCGCAACAGAAAAATCTTTTTAAGCGTGAAGAAGAGGAGCTTTCTGCTTTCACTACATAAAACATGCACAAGGTTTACCTTATTGTTGCTCATTCAGAGCACAGCTCAAATCTGTATGTTTATTATTTATTATTGATTGGTTTGATCAGACTATTAATAACACATGACTAATGTATGACTTCCTATCAAGCCTAGCATCTTCCTAGCATTTTCTAGTTTAAAATTGCAGATTTGTTTAAAATTCTACCTTTTTTGCTGTTAGATCAAGCTCCTTATATATTAAATAAATACAACAGCATCAGAAATTGCATTAATGAAAAGGAGTTGGTCACAAGGCAGAAAAAAAGTGTTAAACGGTTAAAAAGATTCAGGTACACTACACATTAAAAGTCCATCACAGTAACCTTCAAGGAAGGAAATTTCAGTATGTGACTGTATGTGCGTGTGTGTTTTTGAGAGTGAGGGGGAAACCTCAACAGCAAAGGAGAGTAGAGGCCAAAGCAAACATTGTCAGCCATCCTGAAAGGCTAGAAGTGAGTTTCTGGACTTTTCCATGCCACAACCCTTCAATAACTATAAGGGAGAACGCTGGAACTTTCCCATGTTTACAACTGGCTTCGGTGACGAGTCTACTCCACGACTGCCTCCAACCACTGAATAAGCTGTCAAAACTAAAACAACAACTTATACAAGCACCAACAGAGGTATGTGCCTGCACAAATACACTCAGAACAGCGATCACTGAAGGGATGACTTACTCCCATGGCTTTGAAAGGCACAAATGCTGGAAGCCAAGCTAATAGTTCTACATTCTCTGAAGAAGAATGTTTAGAAAGATCAAAATCTATCACAGAATATTGGCTATATGATTGGAAATACAACTATCAAATTGCAAAATTCTAAGTTGAATATATTTTAGTCAATTTTTTTTTTTCTGGATAGAAAATCACTCAGCTCTGTGCTAAAGATGGTTAATCAGATCTTTGTTGGTCAGCACCCATGATAAGCATAGTGTCTCCTCATATTCAACTAACCACATTTTAAGCAGTAATGGAAACAGTTAAGTTCCAGGGCAGCACAGAACTATGTCCGCTAATATGGGTTCATTTAGTCTAATTTGGAATTTCATTAGCTGAGTGAAAAAAACAACCCAAAAAGAAATGCGAAATAACCCGAGGCTTAGATCATCTTTCAGCAGATGCTCAATTGAAGGTCCATATGGTCTGTAGCTGAACAGAGTTAGCTAGAATGCAGGATAAGAACAGTTCAAATAGACGGGAAAGGTGAAAAGCACTTCTCTTGAGATGCCATATCTCACCTCTTTGGTCAGTTTGCAAAAAAAAGGATTTCTTTGTGCAACCTGTCATGCAGTCTGCTAAATGTCAAAGGCATTTCTGTTATTAAACATCTACATAAATGCTTCTCTCCCTACAGGCTAAGTACTAACAAACCCCTCAAACTTCATCATTCACAGGGCTGGTGGTCAGTTCTGAAACACGTTGGGTGCAAATTTGAATCGTGTGCTATTACATGGCTGGCTACGTGTGTAAAAGAGTTACAAGGGCTCTTAGTGGGATGAGACAGGATGTTTTTTTTTACTGACAGTTTGGGGAAGAGGCAGGGCTGGTCTGCTCTTTGGTGTCTACTGCTAGGGGCAGGCTCGTAAAGCCAGCTAGGCAGTATGCTTCCAATTACACCCTACTGACTGAGAGACCGACAGCGATAGAGGCAGTTCTTGATGCAAAAAGAAGCCACTGCGACGCTCTACTGATATTAAATGCAGTATTTTCCTGGCATCTCGCACCTCTGTTTTAGAGCCTTCAGCTATATAGATGGAAATTGATGGAGGATTCCTCTGCTTTCTTACGGATTTATAGCATCTTTAAATTGTAATTTCACTTCAGCGTGAGCTCCATGTTAGAGAGTCTTTTAACCCAGGGTTCCACACCAGTTTGAGGAATGAGAACCAGAAACGAACGATATTTTGCTGAGAAGAAAAAATAAACTGTAATCATATTGAACTGTACAGGAACAGAAAGATGAACAAAATTTCTGTTACAGGTAAAAAGTACTATTATCAAGAATTTGAACTAGTGTACTAATGTCTTGCATTCAAACTCGCAAATGTCTTTGTATCAGCAGCTTGTCTTGCATGTTTTCATTCAATGTAAACTGTGCGGCATCTTGAGAGAAACCTGGTAGGTATACCTATTTTACAGCCTTTCTGACTGCCATCATGACAAGTCATGAATTAGCCAAATTAAAGTGAGTATACTATAAACTTTATCTCAACACAAACCTTGTCATGATAAGCATAAGTTAAACACACTACCAGCTCTGTTGTTTGTTATAATAACACAGATAGCCTAATGAGTCAGACTATCAATGCATTCATAATGAACTGGTAATCATTTATTGGCTATTTGACAACTAGATTTGGCTACTGATTCACAAACGGTAAAATGCTACAGCCTATCTATGTGAGAACATGTTCTTATCTAAACAAACACAGTTGCTGAGAGTAATAGGTTATATGTTATTTATTTATAATATGTGAACATAAATCTTATGCAAAAGAAGCTGAACTAACACGTTTTTTAATTGTGTGCAAACCAGTTTAGTAACGTTATGTTGAAGTACAAAAACGGAAGTATTAAAATACTGGTTTAGAGTGAACTTTGTTTATAGATTAAAGTCCAGCTTTTAACACGTATGTTAGTTTGTTCATATTGGTGGATTTCACATTTCCTTCAGTGTAACTGGAGGAGGAGTTTTCTCATTTCATAATCCCTGTCTGATTCTATTCTTCAGCAGACAGGCAGATGACATTTCCTTCACAAGCCAAAGCCACGCATCATATATTATGTCACAGTTGCCAGTAAATCATGTCTTACACCACTGGAGGGAAAAATGGACTCACTCCATATATTCATTCTGCACTGTTTCAAGTATATGCTACAAATAAATCATCTTATACAGAGATGTGGAGACATTAATGTATTTGTGCAAAGAAAAGTCAATGTCAACAAACTCAAACAATATTTTCAAACATGAAAACATGTTTTCAGAGCTCTAAAGATATCTGAAGATAGTTCGGGGGTTAGAGCTGAGGAGGTTCAGATAAAAGTACTACCTCTACAATTCTGCGGAAAGCAGAGCTGTCACAATTGATTGATTACACTCGATTAATCAATTAAAATCAACTCAAAACTATCTTCTTGAAAAATCATCACTTAATACATTTATGATGATTTATTTTATTTTATACTCAATTTTAGCATCAAATTTGCGATCTCCTGATGATAGGACCAATGGTGGGACCAATGCTTGGATGGTTGCGCCACTCGGGAACCTGTTTTTAAAATTTTTTAAACGAAGTCTTTTTATCTGGTTTATCTTTATCCAGTAAATAATCTTTGAAAAGGTTTGTTACTGTTCAGGTAATTTCATCTTTTCTGCAAAAATTGTTAATGCTCAGCTACTTTTGTAGTCAACAGTTCCAGCTGTATAATAGAGTATAGGAATTTATCCTGTAAAGTCCTGTAAAGGAAAAATGAGGAAGGGGAATGTGAAAGAGAGCACTGATGCTGTTGTTGAGTTTATGCCTCTGTAAGTGCTGTGTTCTGTGTATTTTTAAGCACCTGTAGAAGTAGGAGCAACCTCGCACTGTGTTGTGTGTGAAGTGTTCTTGGGTCTTCTCATTGCCAAAGTCTTCCAGCGGGTCTGACCACAGTAGGTCACACATTGGTCCGTACGCAGGAGGCTCCTTGAATCTGTCTAACTGGAGATGGTAAACACATGCTAAACATATAGTTGCTTTAGATTTGAGGGTAGACAACAATAAAATCATTTATGTTCACCCACTTTGTAGCCCAAATGCTGCAATGAAACTATTTCAAAGTCTTCATAAACCCAGTTATCCGAAATGAGTGGTGGATTGGGCAACACAGACACAGTAAACAACAGTATAGACCACTTTGCCACATCTGTGATCACTTGAATCACTAGCTGAAAATGACAAACGCTCTCCGACCCGTTTCTGCGAATTTCATTTCATAACTGCTATCTGCCCAGGCAGGATATTGACCTAGAACTTAAGACTAGTTTCAAAGGAACGTAGATACCATATGCATCATAAAATAACCTCGCTTCAATCGAGGTTAATCAATCAAAATCACTCTGTAGACAATGAATATATACTTAAGAGCCTGGTAAAGAACTCTGAATCATCAGTCCTTGTGATCACAGCTTCATAACTGTGACATTTTGTCCAAAATGCCTCATCTAATTCTACCTCTAAATGAGTTTGCACTTTCTTCTTGGCGGAAATGGAGAACTCCAGACCATTTTGCCTCCTCAGGTCTGGCCAAAACCATTTATAAGTGAGGCATATGACAATAGTCTTTTACAAATGGTCCATTCAATTAGAGGGGAGGAGAGTATGACTGTAGCATCCGGGAGCTTTTATTGAAGGTGAGGAAATTGCTGAGGCCCATTCTTAAGTGTTTTAAATCTGGTTATTTGCTCTGTATTTGCACTGAATCTTCTCCACAGACTGGAGAAGAGGGAAAAGCCATCTAGGCTTAATGACAGACTGCTGGTTCAAAGGAAATTGTTGAAGGAAATTGAAAAGTCTCTGTTTCAGATAGTCTCAAAAAGCATAAATGGAATGGAATAACTATTGAAGCTTTCTGCATATTCATGAAACGTACCCGGCACAGCAAAAGTACATTAGCATATATGAATATTCACTTCTCATTTTGGGGGGAAAAATATGTGTTGGGTGTTAGACTACATTATGTATCTATTATCACACTGACATTTAGGACTTTTGAACCAGGTGTTATTCATTAACATATTTGCTGTAATCAACATTAAGTGGTCTGACTATTAAGCTAAATCCCAGGAATGAGCCTAAAAGCTGTTGGGTGGGGCATACATACTTTTCTGATGTCATCGAGGTTTGTAATTTCAGGGGACAGTCCTCCGTGAACGCACAGAAACTGCTGGTTCATGAGTGCGGCCAAAGGGAGGCAGTCAAAGGCGTCCATACATGCATCATACACCCGCTCAGAGTACTTAATTCTACCTGTCAGGGATGGAAAAGAAGGCCAAGTTGAAACAGCAGGGAGGAAAGACACCAGTCAGCCAAAGCAAACATCAAAACGCACTGGTCCTATGTGCTAGCCAGAATCATGGAGTCTTAAAAGGCCAACCAAACACATCCATCAGACGGAGAAAGAAACAGTTTGAGTCTGACAAGTGATTTTTTTTTTTGTGGCGTTCACCTCAGTCCAAAAGCAATTGGTCTGACAAGTATAAACATGCTGAACAAGAAGCACTAAGTTTTCAATGAAGACCTGAAGGAAAGAAGCGCTGGTCTGTGACCAGAATGGGCCCTGTTTGTTTATATTTCTAAATGCCAGTTTACCTTGGGAAGTATACCTGTTGAAGTAGAATATAGACACTGCATTGGCAGTTGTACTTACATTCCTGCTTAAAGGTGAAATACTCTGTTAAATGTCTACATTCGTGGTTCCCGCGCAGCAAAAACAGTGTTTTGGGGTAAAGGATTTTTAAGGCCCATAAGTACAGCACACACTGAAACAGAACAAAAACACAGAAATGTGATTTTATTGCTGACAAAGCTTCAAACACATTTTGTTCAGGTACCAACAAATCCCTCGAGAGAAAAGACTTTTACACTTTCTATAGCTCTAAAGAAACAAGCTCCAAATAATAAACAATAAAGCAAATATAAAATCAAGCCATGTTGTTCATTTAGCTGGTAAATGGCAATCTGTTGATAGAAATCAATGGCTACAATGACTGCAGATGCATATATTTATGCATTTTTCTTTTCTAACCCTAAACAATGCAGAAATAAACAAGATTTTATATTCTATCATTCTTGAGTGCCTTAGTGTAGTTTCATAGCATAGAGATGCACTGATATGGAATTTCTGGGCTATGATGACTGATAAATAGCACCTTATTGTATCAGACACAGGTCACTTTACAGAACCATTTTTTTTTACAGTACTTCACATTTATTTTACATTATTAAGCAGACATCCTACCCTAAGCCTTTGACAACAGTAAGTGATTTAAAACAAGAATTCTTAAAAATAAAGAGAAAAATAACTGACAACAACTCAAATGTTCAAGATCATCATTACCTAGCCATGGATAATATAATATAAAAAATCATATCATATCCAGTTAGCTAAAGGCTGTAAAGCACAAGAACTCCTATCTACAGCTACACTCGAAAGACTATGCTGAAAGACTGAGGATAAGTTAGTGGACAAACAGAAAACCAATTAAAAATAAAACATTTACACAAAGGGGAATAGCCTGCTCCAAGCTTATTTGTTTGTACCCTGTAACTTATCTATAGAACATTAACTTGGCTTTGCATTAAGTAAAACTGGTCAATTTACTACAAAAAAACAGCAAAAAATTATGAACGCAGTGAACTTTCTTCCATATCATCACATGTGGGTCAACAGAAATCCAGGTACACATCTGTCACCGTGAATTATGCTACTATAATTACTGCTGAATAGCCTTGAATACTGTATGTTTCGGCCTTGCTGGAGCATTTGTTGTAAAAAAAAAAAAAATAAGAAAAGAAAAAAAAGCAAAAAGGGTGTATAAACATGCAACACTATTTGTTGCAAACAAAAACTAAGACATGTGGGTTCAGTAAAGTAAATATCTGACTAAAATACTGATGAGAGTCTTTAGTTTTCTGTAAGAAAAACATCAGTAAGTTACATTACAGGCCATCACGGCCATGGTGGGGAAACTCAGAGCGGCCAGTAGAGGCTGCTGTGGCATCTATAGGCAGGAACATTTTTAACATTTACATATTTTGTTACATTTGCCAATATATTGTGCATCCCTAATTGTTTTGCATCTTCAGAAAAAACACGAAACAAACTTACTTCAATACTGAAATATCCTCTGTCCACATAATCGCCTAGGAAAAGGTAGCGTGTGCTGGCTGGTGACCCTCCGACCTCAAACAGCTTCATCAGGTCAAAGAATTGCCCATGGATGTCTCCACAAACTAGAAAAAAAGATGTGCATGAGCTTGTGCAGGAAAGAAACATGTCAGAGAAAGTGCAGAATTTCAAAGACATTTATTAAATTAGTTTTTTCAGTGATATGATCTCATTACAATCATGTTCAACATGACCATCCCCTTCACTCCCAGCAAACTAATCAGTTGAATTAGAAAAACAAAGTGCAGGTAAACAAGTGACACCTGTAAGTCCCTATTAATACATCTTTCAGTGATACATTGTTCACTGTTCACAATAGAGCACATTTCCATACAAGGCTGATGTCAGGGCTTTGAAGTGACACAGTTATAGAAAGCTTTCCCTCCATCTTGTTGCCAACCAACGGTGCTTAAGGCTTTTCAAATAAAGTGTGTCACCTGGCCTCTTGTTTAATGAATAATAAATGCATCACTGCCGAGGTTTGAAATGCACCTTTGTACAATAAACAATGCGTACTAGCCCTGAGCTAAGCCTCACTTTCGTGGAGCACAGAGGAGAGTGATACAGTTATTGAGATGACCTTGTATAGTAATAGTGTAAAGGGTGTGCAGTTGTTTTGTCATGTAATAAACTGAGTGAACGTGCTGCCTGAAGGGATCCAGGTTTCTGCTCCAGAGCGGTTTTCTAACATCTCTGCTCAAACCACACCATGACACAACCCGTACGGACAAAGAAATGTCAATGGTGTTTTTTGCCTCTACTCAGTCTGATATTATTGTATAATGATATAGAAACTAGATATAAATTCAACAATTGCAAACTGGATATAAAACCGGTAATTTCAATCATTTTTTTTGTTCCGCCTGCCACAAATTCTGTTATAAGTCTGAAAGTCTCAAACTACCCTAAATTTATGTATCTTCTGCTCAAAAGAAGGAAGAAAGCAGAACACATATTAAACAGAATTTTACACAGAAGCCTCAACACCTAAATATTGCATTCGTTAGTATTTATTCTGCCTTTATTACAGCTTCCATTCTTTTAGGGAGCTTCTGTCCGGTTTCTCAAAGAAAACTGCAGGGATGTTTCCTCTCCTCCAAAGGTCAGTCTTACTATTTGGTTGTATTTTGTGCTTCTCATGATCCAGGTAACCCGAAACACAATCTGTAATGTTGAGGTCTGGACTCTGAGTTGGCCAGTCCATCGTTCTGAGAACAGTTTCAGAACGACAGCACTGAGCTGTCTTTTCACATTGGAATAATGGACAGAAACACCTGATACCTGAAGGAGAGCTTGATTTTCTCCTATCACACAAATATGAAAACTTCAAGTACAGTTTCTCTGATAGAGACAGCTTAACATAACTGTTTAATAATTGTTTAACTCCAGTTTTAAAAACATTAACTCAAGTTTTTGACCTTCCTCTTATTCAAATGGATTATCTTATATCCCATCAGAAACATTTAATGATGTACGAGTTATTAACTTGTACGTAACTGCCATTTCGTATTTGTACTGTATGTTTTGAGACAAAAATTTTGGACAAAATGTCTGGTTTATTAAAACAGTATATAAAGTCTATATTTCATCCATCATAAGCTTCACTAGAATGTCTGGACCTACACGGCTACACTCTGCAACAGGATGAAATCTGAACAGTTGTAAACTGTTGTAAACAGCTGTACACAGCTTTATATGTTCAGAGTTAAAATGCTTACACATTCTGAAAGCTTTTAACCAGCTGATATGCAAGAAGTAAACTTCAAAAATGGTTCATGCAGTGTGAGTTTTTAGAGGTTTTAGCTCAGAACACTGAGAGCCTCGGGAAGTTGTGATTTTAAGGTGCCAGACAGCTATAATAAATTTGTGAACCAAATATAATATATTATTTCTTGTCATAATTGTAAAGCATCTTGGCATAGCTAGATAAAAATAGTCAAACTCTACAGTTATGACAGTACTGGAATGTTCAGCTGCAAATGCTTCAACGGCTCGTATTTGTGACAGCAAGCTGTAGGCATGACTTTTGAACTGCCACGTATTTGTGATGGTATGGCTGAGAAGGTTAACATCCCTTCTGTGAACTACCCAAAGGTACAGTCAAGTCTATTTAAAAAAGAAAAATTACATACTATTTCTCTTTAAATGTCTCTAATGGAAAAAGCGGTTATGGGAGAGAACGTGTAATACAATGACATTTAACACAGGCAGTCAAGTCATACGTAATCACCTTTCTCTACACCTTTCAAAAGGTTAAAATTGCTAGGCAAAGCGACCTTTTGTGTGTACATGTCTCAAAGCAAACTCTTCATCCCTATACAAAAACACATTAATGACCTTACTGAATCCAGTAACAAAGAAAATCCTCAGTGAGACCCAAAAAGGATTTGCAAAGTCTGTTGCTGAGCTCTAATGATTTGTCAGACAGAAATAAAGAAGACCATAATTAGGCTGAAAAACCAGAACAAATACATCAGAGAAATATCCAAAACATTAGCCATGCCAAATTCCTCTTAGATCTTAGATTCCTCTTAGAAGCCAGAAGAAAGGCACTGGTGAGCTCAGCAAATGTCATTCTTTACGATGACTATCCCTTCAGACTACTGAAACCGGAGTGAGCACTACACTCTCAGAAAAAAATGTACAACACTGTCACTGGGGCAGTACCCTTCTTGTCACTGTGGCGGTACCTTCAGGGGTACACCCCAGTACCTTTAGTCAGGGAACATAATTGATCCAAATCCACTGAAATGATATTTTCTAAGTTATACTGGCTCCAAATACCCCGTCTCGCCTCCAGGCTTTTAAGTTAAGTGATACTTTTTTAATCCCACAACCGGGGAAATTCCACCTCCCATCCGTGAAGTGAGACACCACATACACACTAGTGAATACACACACACTAGGGGGCAGTGAGCACACTTGCCCAGAGCAGTGGGCAGCCCTATCCACGGCACCCGGGGAGCAGTTGGGGGTTAGGTGTCTTGCTCAAGGACACCTCAGTCATGGACTATCGGTGCTGGGGATCGAACCGGCAACCTTCCGGGCACAGGGCCATTTCCCTAACCTCTGGCCCACGACTGCCCCTACAAGTCAGGAATCATGTCCCTTCATGGTGCCTTCATTTTATTGTTCTGTTTTAATGCATTAGTTTACAAAAAGATACAAATATCTACTTTTCCACTAGGAAAAGCTTATGTGAGGTACAACGTTGGACCTTAAAACCACTGTTGCACCTTTAAGGGTCCACTTACACTGTTTGTCAATCATGTACCTGCATGGTGCCTTTATTTTTAACAGTGTACGGCAGTATGTTAGCATTATGGTGATAGAAACGTGTAGTCACCTATCGTAAGTATGCTGTGGGTTCTGTCAGCACTTCTGCAACACAAACAACTGCACATGCATAAAAAGACTGATTTAGTGCTATTACAAAGAGCCTGTAAGGAACAGTGTACAATATCTGCATAGCGAAAAGCAGCTGGATCAGCTCATCATGTCCTTCTTATTTTTATCAACTGTTTGCGTTTTATCTCCTGTTCCTTTTAAAGTAGTTTATTTTTGCAAACTACTATCGTTTTATTGGTACACTTAAGGAAAGCATAAAAAATTTAACCTCCCAAATTTTGTGTGCCAAACAATGAAAAGGCCATTTTCACCTGAACGCATCAGTGCATAACTAATCTATTCTAAAAACACCAATATGCATGATGCTCTTAAGTCATACTGTTCAGCCTTAATATGAGATGTGAAAATGTGAAAGATACATGAATAATGAACAAAACTATCTATAACTTGGTACAATATCACAAAGATAGGAACAACTACTAATGTACAAATACAAGCCAATAATGTTTTAAAGAGCAATGTTTTAAAGATCAATAAAGACCAACCTGTAATCTCATGTGAAAATACAGTACTGTGCAAAAGTCACAGGCCACCCCTCCTGTCAAAGACCTTCCTCTCATAATGGCTATTAAATACAAGCTATTCATCTATTCGCATAAGAAAAAAGTAGAAAACAATTTTAAACAAAAATTTCACAGACTTCTCTAAATAATATATTACGCTGGTCAGTAAGTTCACCTGGGCCTTTCTTCTGTACATAGCTTGCCCACCTTTAGCCTCTATTACATTTTCTATTCTTTTTGAGAGATGTATTTTTAAAGAAATCTGCAGCAATTTAGTAGTTCAGTGATGCTGCAGTCTGGACTCTGTGGGGTGGTTAGTCCACTACTCTGAGAACACCAGCTTCGTTTGATGAAGACAGACAGAAACACTTTTTCAGATCTGAAGTAAGAATGGAGCTTCATCTTTCACAAATAAAAGCTGTGAATACTTAATCTGATGGGGACAGCTTTAGTAGTCTACCAGGTTTGCATTCTAGTATTGAAAACTCTTGTTTTTCTCTTTCATTAAAGCCATTTCTCTTGTGGTCTCTGAGTTTTGTACAGACATGTTTAACTATTATAACTATAACTGGAGGACATCATGCTTATTTCCACTGCTAAACTACCAAACCAATTAACTTAAACATGTTTGAGACTTGATTTCAACGCATTCCTACATGCTAGATTCATTTGCAAGCTTGAAATCACTAATGGAAAGCACATTCTCTGAAAGTGAACGTGGTCTACATTAAAAGCAAGTGCACACAATAAGACGGCTGACATAACGTTCTTGTAGGTGCACATTGAGATGCTTATTTCCATGGTTACGGTGAATTGCAGGCTCCGTTACAGTATCAATTTGAAATGCAAATGCTATTTGGAAAACAGTCCCTCCGATCCCTACAGCCTATCAATATTTTCAATGTTTCTGTCAAACATGTCTGCAACAAATTACACGATCTTGAGTCGCCTTTACGCGACTCTAATCTTACGGCCCCATCTCGGCTGATTTCACTAGTCGTGATGATGTTTACACCGCTTTGTTTGTCTGTCAATCTGGCAACCACATTAGTCATATCCCCCTTTATTCCTTATTCATGGAATCAGAATGAATTCTATAAAGGTTTCCTCTATTACAGCTAGTGTGCTGTTTGCTCAGACTTCATTAAGTTATGATTCATCCTCAGGGTTTCTCGCATTTCAACTACTTTGTGAAACAGAAGTCTGTTGAAGGCTGGGGTCTTGGCAATTCATTCTAGTTATCAGACCATTATACTAAAGCCCAAAGCATTACAGAAAAACAAAATTGTTTTATTTTACATTCTTGTATTTCTTTAGCACCATGAAGGATGCAAAGAATTTTGAAATCAGTTGTTTATCAATTGCAGTGCATTATTCCATAGGTAATCAAGTGCTTTCATGGTTCTAAAACATTTGACTCAACACAACAGCTAAGTCCTTGATCAATTAGATCAGGCGTGTTAAATGCAGCCAAATATCTTAGCAAGTTAGTACAACAATCTCAGCAAAGATGCTAAATACTGAAGCTACACAGCAAACACACCCTGCTCCAGACCACAGTGACCAGTGAGGCTTCTCCTCCTCATGTTGTTTTCTAAACATACCAGTTCCCCAAAACCCAAATTCACTTAAAAATCAATCATACAACTGACAGGGAACATTCTGGACTGTTTTAGCAGAAACACTAATTAGGAGCAAATATCCTGAGAAAATGTTCCCTCTAAGTTTCCCTCTGGTTTTCTAAGAAAAGTGTAAGGGAGATACTGACAGGGAGAGAGGTAGAAAAAGGAAGAAAGAGAGAGAGAGAGAGAGAGAGAGAGAGAGAGAGAGAGAGAGAGAGAGAAAGATTTTTTTCCAGCAAGATGGTGCACCACCACATTATGGGTGTCAGGTCCGAGCATTCCTAGATGAACAGTTTCCTGGAAAGTGGATTGGCCGTCGTGGGCCAGAAGAATGGCCCCCAAGGTCTCCCGATCCGACCCCCTTAGACTTTTATATTTGGGGTCATCTGAAGGCAATTGTCTATGCCGTGAAGACACAAGATGTGCAGCACCTGAAACTACGGATACTGGAAGCCTGTGCTAGCATTTCTTCTGCGGTGTTGCTATCAGTGTGTGACGAGTGGGAGAAGAGGGTTGCATTGACAATCCAACACAATGGGCAGCACTTTGAACACATTTTATAAGTGGTCAGAAACTTGTAAATAAATCATGAAAGAATAAAGTTACGTTTTTTTTAGTTTGTTTTTCTTGTGAAGTTTGATGTGTCTCATGACCCTCTTCCCATTGAAAAAACTAAAGTTGGATCCAAAATGCCCACCATGGTCACCACCCATCTTGAAAAGTTTTCCCCCTCCCAAATACTAATGTGCCACAAATAGGAAGTTAATAGCACCAACCATTCCCATTTTATTTGGGTGTATCCATATAAATGGCCCACCCTGTACATATACATATGCATATATACATATACACACACACACAGACACACACACAAATATACATAAATATATATATATATATATATATATATATATATATATATATATATATATATATATATATATATATATATATATATATATATATATATATACATACATACACACACATAAATATGAGAGAGAGAGAGAGAGAGAGAAAGCATGCGAGACTGACAGAGAGAAAAAGACTAAAACAGAACGACTGACAGAAAGACAGAGAGACACACACAAAAAGAGAAAGAGAGAAAGAGAGAAAAAGAACCTGCAAGATCACATATGCTGCCATTCAGGATGACTTATGCTGCCATTTGGATACAAATTGGTTTCTTGGCAATGATTTACAAACTTTGATCTGTAGATGTATTTATCTGTGTGTGTGTGAGAGAGAGAGAGAGAGAGAGAGAGAGAGAGAGGGAGGGAGAGGGAGAGGGAGAGAGAGGGAGAGCGAGAGAGAGCTAGAGAGAGAGAGAGAGAGAGAGACGCAGAGCACAGCATAGTCAAAATGTCTTTTAGAACCATCCAATTAGCATCTGTTAGAGGGACTGTGGTGGAAAGCAATTAAGCTGAGCTCTGAGTCTCTAGAGACACAGAGACACACACACACACACACACACACACACACACACACAAATCTGCTTTTTTCAGCTGTGCTCTAGACTTGCACTTCAGAGAAAGGCTCTTAAAATGCTGAGCATTTGTAAACAGTGTAATTCTGTACATGCTTGCATGTATGTATCACCTTGATTGTTGGTTCAGTTTAGTTCACTTCAGGTCAGTGGTGCATCAGTTTGCAGCTCTGTTTAACAATAGTGAGCTACATTCTGATCGAATATAAAGGACATTCTAATAGTAGGGGCGCAACAATGCACACATTTCCTGAAACCATATGTTAGACCTGGGAAATACAACAGTATTTATCATTAATCATAAATTACATCAAAATGTGTGACAATATGCTTTTCTGAGTATATCGTGGATGTAAAACACTTTCCAATGGCTTATTTAATTAATTGTTAACTGTGTTTAATTGGATGTAGTTTAGCATGTGAAATGTTGAATACAAATAAATGGACAGATGGTTATTAATAGTATTTTTAAATGTTGTACTACTTTGTGTTCCAACTTATCAGAGGGTCAGAAAAAAAGAAAATCAATGCTGACACATTGAGAAAACCTCTTGAAGCATTGTGAAATCACAATTTTGCCATATGACCCAGCTCTACCGTCGGTATGCTTATTATTTTTGTTATTTTTATTTTTTATCAAAGTCCCTCTGCCCCAACAAAGCTTCAGTGTCCCGTGAAAGCATAAATAATGCAAATAATTTTCTTATAATTTAAATATACACTAACTGCATCAAAGAATGAATAAAAAGATCATCTGCCTCATTTCTCAGCCAGCAACAATCAGACCTGCAGCCACCATCACTATGGAAACCTCACTTAACATGCAAACAACCCAGTGATGACCAGCTCTGCATTCCTTCTACTGCACCCATTCATGGACATATGGAGAAAGTTTTGTTTTGACAGCAGCTACATAGTAATTGTGACACAAATATGACAAGAGAGCACTTAATAATATGGTTAAGAAGGTAATCTTGATATTTTTCAGTCCTTTTGGCAATATATGGTATGTATGTCTATATTCATGTATTCTCTCTAAAAAGGCCCAAAAGAGGAATAATAGAATACCCAACAGTATACTGCTCTCTTATGTGCAGATTTGTTCGTCTGCCTTCACACACATATGAACTTAAGTGACTTCCTATTCTTAATCGGTAAGGTTTAACATGATGTCGGCCCACTCTTTGCAGCCTTATAACAGCTTCAACTCTTCTGGGAAGGCTTTCCACAAGGTTTAGGTGTGCGTTTATGGGAATTTTTGAACATTCCTCCAGAAGCGCATTTATGAGGTCAGACACTTGCTTGCAGTCTCCAATCTAATTCATCCCAAAGGTGTTCTATCGGGTTGAGGTCAGGATTCTGTGTAGGTCAGTCAAGTTCTTCCACACCAAACTTGCTCATCCATGTCTTCATGGACCTTGCTTTGTACACTGGTGTGCAGTCATGTTGGAACAGGAAGGAGCCATCCCCAAACCGTTAAACTGTCCTAAATCTCTTGGTCTGCTGAAGCACTAAGGGTTCCTTTCACTGGAACTAAGGCACTGAGGCCAAATCCTGAAAAACACCACCACACCATAATCCCCCCTCCACCAAACTTTATAACTGGCACAATGCAGTCAGACAAGTCCAATTCTCCTGGCAACCGCCAAACCCGAGTCAGCCATCAGATTACCAGATGGAGAAGCGTGATTCATCACCACAGAGAAAACGTCTCCACTGCTCTAGTCCAGTGCACGCACTTTAAACCACTGCATTCCACGCTGTGCATTGCATTTGGTGATGTAAGGCTTGGACGCAGCTGCTCGACCATGGGAACTCATTCCATGAAGCTCTCTACGCTGTCCTTGAGCTAATCTGAAGGCTACATGAAGTTTGGAGGTCTGCAGTGATTGACTCTGCAGAAAGTTGGCGACCTCTGTGCACTATGTGCTTCAGCATCCTCTGTCATTTTATGTGGCCTACCACTTTGTGGCTGAGTTGCTGTCGTTCCGAATCACTTCCACTTATATTACCACTGACAGTTGACTGTGGAATATTTAGTAGTGAGGAAATTTCACGACTGGACTTGTTGCACACGTGGCATCCTATCACGGTACCAAGCTCCTGAGAGCGACCCACTATTTCACTAATGTTTGTAGAAGCAGTCTGCAGGCCTAGGTGCTTGGTTTTATACACCTGTGGCCATGGAAGTAATTGGACAGCTAAATTAAATGATTTGCATGGATGAGTGAATACTTTTGGAAATATAATGTATATCATGCACATAATGGCGAGACGAGGAGTGACTGCTGCAGACAAAAAATAAATAAATAAATAAATCATGCACTGTAATCATATCATTAATATTCAATACATCGGCCAGCCCACACATTGGCGAATCAATGTGACATAGTTAATAACTTACCTCAAAACGAATGTCAAAAAAAAAATTCCATAACTAAACCCAAAGAAACTCAGCTTTAAACTGTGATTCATCAGCATTCTCACAACATAGTAAGATTTAAGGTTGGTTAGAGAGCTCATCTGTATGTTGCAGCTTTCTTTGATACTAGTACTACGGCTAATATATCGTCCAGACCCATAAGAGACAAACAACTTGACAGATTTGAATGTTTAACAAAGGGCAGGTTGAACTGGTTTGTGGTAGTGTGTAATCTATATTTGTGTACATATGTAATATGTAGAGAGGGTATATCTGTATTAATGGGTACTGGCATCAGGATGACAGCAGAAAATCTTGGACTAGACATGGGAAGGAATCCTGGAAATGAATCTAATCCAGTTTTGTAACAAATCTGTCTTGAAAAAGCAGACACTGTTATTGTGTGTTGTGATGTTAGTTGTGTAGGTCTTCCTGTGGGGTAGTAAAGAGCTTGAGTAGGTTCAGCATAATAGCCAACTTTCAGACTTTCTTAACTGAAGTGTGTCAATTAAAAACAGCTCATTTCAAAGATTAATTTAAAATATAGTCAATATTTTTGCTGTTATTGGAAAAATAAATAGGATCATGCCATCTCTAGTCAATGTTTCACTTCAGAAAGACTCACTACTGAGCAAGAGAGCTTGTGCACAGGGTGAGTGAAGCTGTTCCGATGTGGAGCAATGTTAAATGGATAAGAGAGCATCGTTGGAAACAGATGGAGAAAATATCAGCATTTAAAAGCCTGTTACAGACAATAGGGGAGAATAAGCACACTCAGAGATTCTGCAAATGTGTGGGTGAAAGCACTTTTAATAGCAATACTGTAGTCAAATTATGATCTTATGAGCTTAGAGCTGCCTGTACCAACACTGCCAATCCCCATAGTTACCTTTGATACATGCAATTTAAACATATAAGAGGATAAACAGGAAGAGTTACTGAAAGCAACACCCCTTGTGGCATGCAGCATTATGAAATTACCCTCAACTTGACCTGTTAGTGTATGTGTACAGAAATCAATAAACATGCAGGAAATGGGTGATGAGCAGGGTAGGAAATATTTTAAAGAGGCCATTTGTGTCCTTATTGTCTTGAATTTAGCAGCATTTAGGGGAATTTTTACCCCAAATTGCCTCTTCCAACAAATTTTGACATTTTGCAATGCATAAAAGCACAAACAGGTCTGCTTCAGTTTAACTTTGTTTTAGGTGATAGATGGGGTTTTGAGATATTTTGAGTTCTTATTTGTTGAAACTCATTATGTGCGTTATACTCTCTTTTTTCCACATCAACTGCTGCTCAAGAAAAAGACAAGACTGAAGACTGTGATACTCACCAACTTAAAAATCTTAGTATGACAAAAGTCATGCAGTGTGTGCCCATTTTTAATCACCAACTGCATTCTGACTAGCTATTTAACGTGTGCTGTGTTTCTTGACCAATCACACATGATCTACAAATTAATTTCTGTGGGTTTTCTGATCATTGAAGACATTTATATGATCTAACAAATTCAATTATTGTGATCAAAAATAATGCAGGTTGATCTTTAATTATGTAAAGGATTCATTATATGGATTCACATTCATGGTTTTAATTAATCTAATTAAGGCCTATTGCTTTTGAAAAAATGGCAGTCCTGGTACTGTACATAAATAGTATTGCTGATATAACAAAACTCCAGCTTTATAGGAGACAGAAAAATGTTTTAAATGTTTTTAACCAACATCAATTAGAGGTAGTCCAATACCATTTTTACTGATATCGGCATTGAATCAGTATCTGCCAAATAGTGATCTAATATTTTTCCTTTAAAAAAATGATTAACCTTCAAAATGAGCTATTTTTAACTGAAGTGCTTCATTTAAGATGATCATCTAAAAATCTACCTGTCATACTTAAACTACTCAGACACTCTGCAGGAAGAACTACACGGCTAACATTATGTCACATCACACTTAGGGAGTGTGCTATTTCAAGATGGATTTGTTACAGGATTGGATTGCATTCATTCTTTTTTCCATCAGATACCGATATGCCATCTGTAATGGGAATGTAACAAGATTTTTACGTTTTTGGGTCTATTTCTATCGATCCATTCATCATACAATGTTCACACAATGTAAAGTGATGTTTTCAAATGGTGTAAATATAAATATTAACTTGAAAAGAGGTGATATGCTGCTTCACCAGTCCTGCTTGACCCTGATCACAAAACAGTGTCCTATAAAACAACATTATTCTAAACACCTACTCACTAATGATTTAATCTCAACAGCAGAAAACATACAATTTAAGCATGGCATTGTTCACTTTCCACTCTTTTGGATGAAAAAGAAAAAAAAAACTGAAATGGCATTATTGTGTTTAGCATTAATCATTGCTCTTGTATCTGTGTTTTAAGGGTCAGACATGTTGACTGTGGTGGCTTTTTTTTTGTTTGGTTATTTCTGACGCTCACTTATGTAGGACACATTCGAAGATTCACAGTTAAACAAAAACGCCACTAAAAAGGTTATCACTCTCTCTCTCTCTCTCTCTCTCTCTCTCTCTCAAACACACAGTGAGGAAGTCACGATCAGAGGCTGTATGAGCTGTGTGTGTGTGGGAGTACAGTGTGTGGAGTGTTAGGGAGCTTGTTGGCCCGGTGCTGCGCTGCAGTGGTGGAGTGATCTCTGCGACTGCACACCTATCAGCGGGCTACTGTGTGGGCGAAGCACATTACACAACTCCACTCGCGAGCCTACACAGGGCCACTGCAGGGCGGGTGGTATATACACATACACACACACACACACACACACACACACACACACACACACACACACAGAGTAATGTATGCATAAAGACACAAATGGAAGTACATGTCCACTGTGTACTGGAGCTGCATGATATAATATATTTTCATTATTTGAAATTCACAGTACTGATATAATAGTTAAAAACAACGTATCTTGGGGGAAACAGACTGCAGATATCTGTGTGCTGCTGTGAGACATTAAAGACATTTTCACAATACAAAATATGTTTCACAATGTTTTGACATGGATTTGAAAACTGCCATCAAAAACTTTGGGTACCATGGTTTGTACTCAACAGTTCACACACCGCGCTGCACTAAATCTATTTTTAATGAAACATGCAGCTGATAAGTGTTCTTAAAAGTATGGACGATATTCAAGATATACTCACAAAAGCACATTGTTTATCACGATAACTAAATGTATCTTGTGATGATAAAATATTAACATATTGAGATGGAAACTCATCCAATATACATTCCTATCTAAAAAATTAATTGCCCTCCAGTTGCATCAGAGATGTTCTCTAAGTGTCCTGCTGTTGCTACTGGAAAATGCACAGTATGGTCAACATAACCAGTGCTTTCATAAAACACTTCTTACACCCCTGGCGGTCCCAGACATACAGGTATGGAAAAAAAAAAGTGGACCCCACCCAACCTTAGAGAGAATCAAGAATTTTCATCACTAATTTGATTCCAATTTCTTTACAGCTAAACTGGCAGAAAGCCCATTTTTGATTGATTTTTATTAGCCTTTTTGCTGGCTAAATGAACACACGATACACACTTGTAATAGGATATCATAAATTCTCTTTAACAAGCCAAATTTTACATTCTTAAATGGAAAACGGGGAATTAAAAACAAACCCCAAAAAAAGCTGTCACACTGAAAGAAAGGCTATGTAGCACAGTGAGGCTCAGGCTGATCTTTAACCATTTATTTTTAACTAATACATATTCAAGGCACTTTACAACTGTAATATACTTCACTATAATTACAGAATGGTAATCTGTCCATATTGTGCAGTCCTACAGCACACTGTAAATAAATACAGTCGCTGTTTTAACAAAATGCACACTCAAGATTCTGAACTTTACAGAAGGAGGACTTTATTTTAAGATTTTATTCAAAGTAATTTTAAAACACTATTCACACAATGAAAAGTGTAGCTGGTGTTTCTGAAGGCTTTAAAAATATTTTAAACTAAAATTTGACAAAGTTTTGATATGGCAACAAAGACGTACACTCTCACACGCACAAACACACAACAACCCAACAACACCAAAACTTTGTCTCATCAGTCCTGTTTAGCCCTCATCATGCATCAGTGCCCTATAACAGTCAAGACAGACAGGAACGGCCTCTGGGTTTTCCCTCACATCCACCAGCAAAATCGCAGTCAAGTCATTTAAACTGAAGACACATCATTAATTATCACAGACATCATTTAACAGCGCCATTTAGTGTCCCTGCTCTGGAACAGCTGCCTGATGAGGCAGCTTTTCTATTTAATATCGTTACAGGAACGTGGAGTTTCTAGATAAAGCAGTTAAGTCAATTGAGCTGTGCTTGGAAAGCCTGCTGTAGCCGCAGAGTTGAACTGGCTATTGAACCAATTAGCAAAGATGGAAGAGGAGCTTGGCAGTGTTTACTGCTGAGTCACACAGTAGGGCCTTCTGTTTTAGCCACAGGACTGCTACACTACACAGCCTGGACATGGTCACACTCGTGTACGTTAGCTATATGCTTTTAGTCTACACTGTCTGCATTCAAAAGACAGAGTGGTCATATCTATATACCTCTAAACAACACATACATCATCCATAGTCAGTGTTAATGACCAAAATCAATTACTGCTAATGGAGTCACAGAGTTCTGATTGTGAGCTGTTTAGGGGAGCAAACATCTTCCCACTTACTGGCAACAAACTGAAAAGCTTTGGAAAGTGTTCTACTGTAAAGGTATGTTTATAGGGCTTTATTTACCAGAGACATGACCATGCAGAGAGAGAGAGAGAGAGAGAGAGAGAGAGAGAGAGAGAGAGAGAGAGAGAGAGAGAGAGAGAGAGAGAGAGAGCGCACGAGAATGAGAGCGAGTGCAAAAGAAATAGTAAAGAGAGTGAAAGAGAGTAAAATAGAGTTAAAGAAAGCCAGGGAGTGAAACAGAGGGTAAAATAAAAAGGGAGTAAATGAAAAACAGATAAAAAAGCAGAGTGAAAGAGAATAAGAGAAAAAATAGAGGGTAAAAAAAACTGTGAGAATAGGAAAGATGGGCAGGGAGAGAAAGAATGAGAATAAGAGAAAGAAGAGAATGAGAAAGGGAGAATCAGACAGAGAGAGAAAGAGAATGAAGAGAGAAAGCATGAAAGTAGTGAGAAAGACATAAGAGAGGGAGGGAAAGTGATGGGATAGATGAAAGTGTGTGTGTGTGTGTGTGTGTGTGTGTGTGTGTGTGTGTGTGTGTGTGTGTGTGTGTGTGTGTGTGTGAACAGGTTGGGGTGCATCTGTGCGAGAGTGATGAATGGTTCTGTTATTCTGCCTCTCAAACCCCTGATGTACAAGTGTGAGTGTGTGAGAGTGTGTGTGTGTGTGTGTGTGTGTGTGTGTGTGTGTGTGAGTGTGTGCATCCTCTCTGGCCTCAGCAGACCCTCAGCCCAATGCTCTCGTGAGCAAATAAACCAGACCAGACTTAACAAACACAGAAACAACGCACAAACGCACATTGTAAACACTGCTTGCTCAGACTAAACTCACTCTGAGGGGCCGTTCAACACATGATAGAAGTTACACTTACGTTGCAGAGAACGTTAGAAAAACTGTCACGTTATATTAAATTAAATAATCACAGAAAACACTTCTGTAACAGTAACCAATACAAGGAGAAAATCATTTTAAAATGTGCATATTATTTGCACAAAGTGAAGACATTCTCATTTGTATCATTCTCTTTCATTCAACTGAAAATTGTTATAAAAAAAAAGATTTAATCTTAATCATCTTTGTGTAAAAAGGCTATAGTGTCACTACTGCTCTGAGATACATAACAGTGTAGTAACGCATACTGTTGCTGTCTCAGCTCCCATCACAAAAGAACAAATTCATTACTTACAAATCACTACCTAGTACAAGTGAGGTGAAACATATTCTACATTATTTTTCAGTAATTATTCAACATGTGAGTATTTTGTTTTTGTCAGTTTGGCAGTGATAGACACAAGTTGGGACATTGTGTAAAACATAAATAAAAACAGAATACGATGATTTGCAAATCCTTTTCAACCTATATTCAATTGAATACATTACAAAGACAAGATGTTTAATGTTCAAACAGATAAACTTCATTGTTTTTTGCAAATATTCACTCATTTTGAATTTGATGCCTGCAACACGTTCCAAAGAAGTTGGGACAGGGGCATGTTTACCACTGTGTTACATCACCTTTCCTTTTAACAACATTCAATAAGCATTTGGGAACTGAGGACACTAATTGTTGAAGCTTTCCCATTCTTGCTTGATGTACAACTTCAGTTGCTCAACAGTCCGGGGTCTCCGTTGTCGTATTTTGCACTTCATAATGCTCCATACATTTTCAATGGGAGACAGGTGTGGTCTGAAGGCAGGCCAGTCTAGTACCTGCACTCTTTTACTACGAAGCCACGCTGTTGTAACGTGCAGAATGTGGCTTGGCATTGTCTTGCTGAAATAAGCAGGAACGTCCCTGAAAAAGACGCTGCTTGGATGGCAGCATATGTTGCTCCAAAACCTGTATGTACCTTTCAGCATTAATGGTGCCTTCACAGATGTGCAAGTTACCCATGCCATGGGCACTAACACACCCCCACACCATCAGAGATGCTGGCTTTTGAACTTTGTGCTGATAACAATCCGGACAGTCCTTTTCCTCTTTGGCCTGGAGGACATGACGTCCATGATTTCCAAAAACAATTTGAAATGTGGACTCGTCAGACCACAGGACACTTTTCCACTTCAGTCCATCTCAGATGAGCTTGAGCCCAGAGAAGCCGGCGGCGTTTCTGGGTGTTGCTGATATTTGGCTTTCGCTTTGGATGGCAGAGTTTTAACTTGCACTTGTAGATGGGGCGACGAACTGTGTTCACTGACAGTGGTTTTCTGAAGTGTTCCTGAGCCCATGTGGTAATATCCATTACAGAATGATGTCGATTTTTAATGCAGTGCTGCCTGAGGGATCGAAGGTCACGGGCATTCAAAGTTGGTTTTCTGCCTTGCTGCTTACTTGCAGAGATTTCTCCAGATTCTCTGAATCTTTTGATGATATTATGGACTGTAGATGATGAAATCCCTAAATTCCTTGTAATTGCACATTGAGAAACGTTGTTCTTAAACTGTTGGACTATTTGCTCACGCAGTTGTTCACAAAGTGGTGAACCTCGTCCCGTCCTTGCTTGTGAACGACTGAGCCTTTCAGGGATGCTCCCTTTATACCCAATCATGACACTCACCTGTTTCCAATTAACCTGTTCACCTGTGGATTGTTCCAAACAGATGTTTTTTGAGCATTCCTCAATTTTCCCAGTCTTTTTTTGTCCCTGTCCCAACTTCTTTGGAACATGTTGCAGGCATCAAATTGAAAATGAGTGAATATTCGCAAAAAACAAAGTTTATCCATTTGAGCGTTAAATATCTTGTCTTTGTAGTGTATTCAATTGAATATAGGTTGAAAAGGATTTGCAAATCATCGTATTCTGTTTTTATTTATGTTTAACACAACGTCCCAACTTCATTGGAATTAGGGTTGTATAAGTGCAGATAAGCTAATGCCTGTTAAAGCTGGTGCAATCTCTCTCTTTCTCTCTCACACACACACTTGCACCATGCTTACTCTAAATGCACATTCTCCTAGTCCATTATCATCCATGCATATTTAATGTAACATGTGAGGACAAACTCTGTTGCTGATACACATGAACATACAACCAAACACCCATCCGCACTGCAAGCCAGGACACACTCAGGTTTGTTTTCCGACTGTGTGATGACATGGAGTAACACTTGTATACACACACACACACACACACACACACACACACACACACACACACACACACACACACACACACACATCACTGTGCACTTCATTAAGTACACTCACCTTGCACCTACACTCATTTCATCAGTTCCACATCAGTTACAGAATGTAGACCATTTCTTTGCATAAATTGTTGTCCCAACTTTACCCTGTTCTTCAATGGTCAGGACCCCCACAACCACCACAGAACAGATATTATTTGGGTAGTGGATCTTTCTCAGCACTGCAGTAACAATGATGTGGTGGTGGTGTGTTAGCATGTGTTGCACTGGTCTGAGGGGATCAGACACAGCAGTGCTACTGGATTTTTAAACTCCTCAGTGTCACTGCTGGACTGAGAATAGACCACAAAGCAAAAATATTCATCCAATAGCATCCTGTGGGCAGAAACTGATCACTGATGAAGGACTAGAGGATGACCAACTGACATTGTGCAGCAACAGATGAGCTACATAATCTAAAAGGTGGACTAACAAGATCCACGTGTCTAATAAAGTGGATACTGAGTGGACACTGTTTAAAAACTCCAGCATGAGATAAACTAAGCAAAGAAACAGGACTACAGCCTGTAATTGTAGAACTAAAGGGCACCTATATGTTAAAAGGAGGTGATAAAATGGACAATGAGTGTAGATACAAGGAGCTGTACCAAAAGGTACTCAGTCAGTGTATATTAGTGATGGTCTAAAATGGCCAAAACCAACAATGAAACTCGGGCATCTCTCTTTCTTAAATTGCGTCACTTCATGTAATTTTTTATGCACTTCTTGTTCACATAATTCTTCTAAATAAGTAATGGTTTTACATTTGGTGAACAGTTTGTAATATTTAAATCCATACTGTATTACTTTATATAAAATAACCAAAACTGTTCATGAGGTAGTGTATATAAAACCTCATTTAAATTTTTCTGGTCCTTTCAGTTTTAAAGCTTTTGGAAAAGTGCTTTAAGAAATCAGAACCATTCTGTTGGTGCTGACATTGTATGTAACCCTATTTTTTTCTGGTTTTCCTACAAAGTCAGAATATTTTTGTCCTGAAAATGAACATATCCCCGCCCCACCATGCAGGCATGCAAACACACCTGACATCCTCTCGAAGGAAAACAGCATTGTTTGTGTTCCTCTTTGAGGGACTGGCACAAAATAAACTCCCAACACACAAAAACACTCGCAGCATTTTACTTTACATGCTGTTCCACATCACCGACACAAGCTCTACCTCCGAGGCCAGGGAGGTTTGTTTTGGACTGCTGTATAAGGTTTCTTTTTTCTTCTAACATTCTTTTTATGACACATCATAACCCTGAACTACAAAGCTTTGAGGTTAAGCACAGAGCTGTGCTTTTCCACTTCATAAACATACAAAGGCTTTCCTCAATACAGGGACCAGACAGAGACCCCTTCGGACAAATGTCTTTACTGGAGTCCAAATAACAACTACATCTTAAGGAACATACCCAACACACTTAAATAAGCATTTATGTACAAAAACCCAATGTAGTTTTCTTTGATGTTGTAAACAACATGAAGTGGAGTTTAATTGTGTCTTGGATGTGAGAAAGGGGGTGGGAGGGACTATTTGACAGCAGGCTAGTGATTTCAACAGAAAAAAACAAAAAGGAAAAATTAGAGAATAAAGAAAAGCTGATTTATAACAGCTGATTAAGCCCAAGACTCAAACCTAGCTGTGCACAAATTCGTATCTAATGATGGCTATAACAAAATGCCTGTGAAAAGCTGCAGAGCTGATCACAGGGCACAATAAACAAGGCATAAGCTGTAGATTAAACCTCAAACCCCGAGGACGAATTTAATGAGAAGTGAATGAGATGTTTGCCACAGGCAGCATATATAGCATATGCCCAAAAATAATAACAATCAAATCATCTTAATGCATCTGGAAGCTGTTGCTGTTGCCAGACGTGCAGGTTTAAGAATTGTTGCCATTGTTGTGGAGGGGTCATCCTCCTGCACCGTGTTACTGGAGTCATCAAAGAGACTCATCACAAAGTCTAATGAAGTTGCGTAACAACAAAGACCGAGTAAGAGAGGGTGGGAGGCACGTTCTTTGCTAGCTTGTTTTATAAAAAACCTTCATGAAACAGAACATGAAAAAAGTATTAAAGAGTCCATACCACTGATAACCAAAACTGTCCTTGCTTTTTTGAAATAAAAAGAGTTTGATGCTATGTGTAAACACTATTAACACCTATATCACCATACGCAAAACATCCCCTTCTGAGTTAACTGTTATCAGGAGGTCTCAAAACCAATGATTCTAAATATATCTGCCTATTCAGCATACAACAGTTTACCACATCAATTATTTTTCAGCATGAGTTAAAGGGAAATGCCACCAATGTTTCCAAATTTCTTCATAAAAAAATTATAGATATCTAAACAAAGTCATTGAGAGTGGTTCAATGTGAAATGGTTCACTGTAGAGAAGCTTAACGGCTCAAATTTCTTTATACTGTTGCTACTTTGCTTTATAGCGCCCTGTACATACCTTGCCATAATGAATGTATGTTTCTGAAAATATGTTTCAAAACCTTACATCAAAACCATTGTAAAATGCCTCGGACATCAGGCAACGCATTCATAAACATTTCACGTAATTATGTCTATGGCGGAACTTTTAGAGCCATTAAACTCTTCAGACATCTGGCTCCTATCACTGACAAAGTGAACAATTTTTATTTGGTAAGTTTCGCTAGAATGAGAATTTTGAAACGCAATTGGAATTACCCTTTATGTTCTTATTTGTTCTGAGTTTGTTTACAATGTAATGACTGAATTATACAGAAAATTTGAAAAATTAGTGTATTTAAGATTTTGAGTAAGTGAGAACACATTTCAGCATTTAAGAAGTCTTTTTTCTGAATAAAGAGCAACCAATGAGAACAGAGATTGTTAAAATAATTTAGTTCATTCATCCTACAGCAGTCACAGTAACAGAAAATGTTGTAAAGGATAAAGAGATGTTAGAAATGGTCATTTAAAAAACAGTTTTGATTGTTTAGTGCATAAAACCATGCTTACATCATAAATGGACTTCATGGAGCCCTTTTAAGTTTCGTTCCTACGTTTGCAGGTAGAGGCTGAAATTCTAAGAGCTGTTCCAAAACTGTATTCAGCAGTGCATGACACAATAAAATACAAAAGACCTGGTCCACACTCAGCCTTTCTGTTTTTTTTTTCTCCTCAGCCAGGAATTTTCTGTCTGCTCTAAGCACTCACAGAATTCTCCATGAAAGAAGGGGTCAAATTCAGGGCAACACCACGGCTGTCAAACCAATCCGAAGGGTTGGGAAAAAAGGAGAAAACTGCAAAAAGTGGAGCAGCTGCACACAGCCTGCCCTTTCTGTCAACACTTCTTCCTTCTGTTGATAACCTTAATGCAGGAACCTGTTATGGAGCTGTGAAAAGACAAAGTGACCCAGGTGGTGCTGCTTAACTCCTACTGCAAAGCCTCATTGACCTCGACCTCTCTAACTCGTCTGAGGCTCGTCTGCAGCTCACATGAGCCCACATGCGTACTGGTGAGTCAATGGGCTGAGGGCTAAAGGAGGAAATGGGGAGAACTGACCTGTAACTGGAGCCTCGATGTCCAGCAGGTTCTTCTCAGAGCGCAGGATGGCCGCTCCCTCACTGATGAGCCGCAAGGCCACGCTCTCCTCCACGCGACCCTCTTTGGTGAGGTGGGCCTTGAGGACATCTACTTTAGGTTTGCCTTCGCTGTCGAAAACCTCCTTTACGGTCAGCCTGTGGCTGGGAGGGAACGGGACAGCTGGAAAAAAGCAAAACAAAACGGACAAAATTAATCTTTTTTGCTACAATCCAAAAGCTAGATGGAGTAAAAAGGAAGGCACAGTTTCTGTAGCTTTCCAAAACATTTTTAAGTTAACACTTACATTTCTATTTAATCCAAGTTAATGTTCACCTCAACACTAATGTAGATAAATATTCATTCATTTCAACTTATTTTGTTCTTTTATCTGACAGAGGATGTGTTTAAATTCACACACTACCACTGTGCTCTTTCCACATCTTTGCTTTTGATTTCAGTGGTTTTGCTAATGGCTCCATGGTTACAGGCGCAACTTGTGGCCAATTAATTCTAAAGAATGACCGTAAGCGAAAAACTAATTACATATAAAATGAATTCAAATTCAAATGCGCACTTGCAGTTTCATATTAGATGTAACATTTAAGTGTGGACTTCATCCACACTTAAATCCACACTATCAGCTCATGCAGCACTGTGATTGCTGTCTCCAGTCGTTTGATTAGTGAATGTACTACAGTCTATCTTCCTCCAGCATAACAAAATAACATTTTCACCAAGCAACATAACAACCAGTGAGACACCCTATAAATACAACTCAGGCACAGCGGCCTCTATTCACACATTTTGCGCAATGGACGCCATCAGTAGATACAGCTATCATGCCTTTATAACTACCAGCCAAGAGTTTAGAGGACAGACTGTGAATGTGAGCTTGCTAACTGAAGCCATGCTGTGCGTCAACAATGATTACAATGATAATAATGGTTCCTGTTATTATTATTTTTTAATAACCTGACAAAGTCAACTTAAAGCTTTCTTTGTGTTAATGCTAGCTGTTTCAGACATTCTTAAAAACCTCTTCAGTTTCCTGTTACGTACTTTGAACCTCTATCTTACAACTTCTTTTTTTTTTTTTTACCTACCCACTAAATCCTAACCCACTTTTTAACCTAGTCTTTAAAATAATATTTCAGTTTGCTGTAGCGCACAAATGCAATACTCTTATATATTATTCCAAGTGTATCTCTGCCGGTTGGAGGTGTTTTCCAAGCTAAAACGGTGTAGGAATTATAATCACTTTCATACACAGACCCCACAGAATTCATCTTGCTGCTTTTGTCAGCAGTCACATAATTAATAAACAGCATTACAGCCCATGCCTCAACACTACCTCCACCATGCTTGACAGATGAGGTAGAACACGTTGGTTCATAAGCAGTTTCTTCCCTCCTCAAACCTCCCCCATTCTGGTTTACCATATCTGTGCTTAAGATGCTGTTCCAGAACGCCGGATTTTTAAAATTGTTTTTATGGATTCCGGCTCTAACTAGGTTGGATTTTTAAGGCTTACCAATAGTTTACCGTTTGTTTTAAAGCTTGTGAAATTACTCTGGTCTTCTCCGGATTGTTGACTTTAATACAGATATGCATATCTCCTGGATGGTGTTCTTGTCAACTGTTGCGAAGGGAATTTTCTTCACTAAGGAAAGAATTCTTCTCTGATCCAACGCAGTTTTTTTATTTGGTTTTTAGGACCTTTTGGTGTTTCTGAGCTCAACAGTGCCCTTTATTTTTAAGAATGTACCAAATAGTTCATGTGGTCACATCTAATATTTTGGCTATTTCTCTGGAGTGGGTTTCCCGAAAGCACTAAAGCACAGATGATTTTTAAATCTTAGAATGACCATCACACTGAAGATTATTTTTTGAGCTCCTCAAAAACAACTGGACAAAAAAGAAATAATGGGAGGCTATGTATAAAAATGGTTGCAATTCCTACAACATTTATCCAATTTGGATGTAAATAGGCCCTACTTAAAAGTGAAAGCCTGCACATTAAACTTCTATTCATTATTTAATTTTGCCTGCAAATGCTGTGGTAGACAGATAAAATAACAACTTTGACAATGTCCAAATACTTATGGACCTGACTGTATCTACGACAGTTTAAATTTTTGCTTGATGAAAGAGTCTTGAGTTTTATAGATTCAAGTGACATTCAGGCTCACAAGGCAACTCGCTGCATGTGTAAATGAAAACCAGGACTTTCAGAGTTTGAGATCACAGATCAAAGAACAGAGCACTAATTTATTCTAAAAATGACGAAGATACTGTTATCAATACTGTAATCAATACATCATTACTGTAATCAATACATTGTTAGGTTGCCTAAGCCCTAATAGTTCCCTCCCACTAAGAATGGCTATTCTTGTATTATCAGCCACAGAGAGATACACAGCTGGGGATCCATCACATGTCAGAACTGACTACTCACCTCTGTTATTCTTTATGATTTAAAACACTTCCCCCAGTGTGTGATAAAACCAGTACCTCTCTCCCTCTTTAGTGAAAGAAAATGAGACAAGGTGAGGACAGAGAGTGTGCCTTATTGCATCTACTCCACAGTTAGTCCTGTATGCCTGCAAAATACTGCTGCTCATTACGACAATGTGCAGTTGATTAATTGTCTCATTAAGAGAATCAACCACAAGTGTTGCCTAAATGACTTCCAGCAACTTGTGACAAGTAAGTGGAGGGTAATTTGACATTATCAGTGGCCATATGGGGGATTTTCTGTAAATGATGAAAGCAATGAATTGGTTTGAAGTACTGGTGATGAAGAGGCAGACTGAAAGATCTGGGTTGAATCAGAGAGTGAAACACACGCAGTGTCTTGAATGCTGAAGTTTTACACTCGCCAAAAGCCAACGTATAATACAGGGTCTTAGCTGGTCCTGAAATTATTCAACATTTAACAAGCAAACCCCTAACTCCTTGGGTGTTCTAATAACAAATGAATGAACACACACACACACACACACACATACACACTCTTCCAGGCCAATGCTGGCTTGGACGAAAGTATGAGTAAGTGACCCTTTTCACCCTGTTCTCATGCTGAACCCACTTCTACCTCTCAGCACTTCCAAAAAGCCATAAGAGGATGTGGAAAAAATTACCACTCTTTTCTAAGAAGGAATCTCAGAATAAGGGTCTGTTTCAGTGTAATAATACACACTTTCAGAGTAAAGACCATTTCATAGGGCAGTTTTAAGTGCATAAAAATCAGTTAAGTGAATAGAATAAACTGGCGTTCATACTGAATTTCCACAACCCTGCTGCTCAGTAGCAGAATAATAATAGACTAAATAAAGAAACATCTAATGAGTAAATAAGAATCAGTATTTTTTTTAAACAAACTGTGTCATACCATATACATAATTTAATAATGATGTGCATTCTGACTAAAGCACTATTTGACTGGGATTTGCTTTACATGAGGATGTTGGTTAATGTCATTTTTATAGTTGTTTCTCAGTGATTTCAGTCCCACTCAAATGTGCCATGTCAGTCACTGTCACTGACTGCATGCTTCCATGCCTGCAGTGCCTTTTACCTTCTATAAAATGAGCCGTAGAAATAACCCCAGGTTATATTAACTGAACTGATCATAGTCTGTGGAAAAGGAGTTTCTTTAGTGTGGAGACACTCCAAGAAGTGTTTACTTGTGTTCTCTGTGGCTAAAATCAAGCCAATATTCACCGGCCTAGCTCAGAACATTAAAAACGTAAAAAATACCAAAAATGTCCATGCAGTGATGTCGACTGTTGGCTGTGAATTCCCAAACTAATGATAACGCTTAAGACACAGCCCATTTATTTAAGACAGCAAGACAGATGTTTAGGTTAAATGGAATAACAGCTAAATTAAATATTTTAACAAGTTTTTCAAAACTGCCCCTCCCATCTCGGTCATCTATACTCAATCTCAAATATGCATCGCAAATATGTATTCTGAAACTGGTTTCAGGTTTCCTAGACCTAGTTTAAGTCTAACATGGACAAAGGTCAAACACCATGGACACTGCAAATACAATCCAAGACTAGCCTTAACCATGTCCAGAAGACAGAAATCAAGATTGTTCCACATACAGCTAAAAACATACAGCATGCATAATGAATAATGTCACAAGAATGCTGTAATATTGTATAATTAATAAGCTTTACAGTTTCTCTAAAATGTTGGAATCTCTACTCAAATTTTCATAATTTTGCTAGACCAGGGAATGTTAGCCCCATCACAGAAAGTAATTACATGAAACGGTAGTAAATATTTTGCCAAATTCCCAATACAGTGTTTTAGAGTGGGACAATAATACCCAAACGAAACTTTTTTAAACTGAGAGGACACATGTAGTGTCACTGGTCAATTTGAATAGTAAATAAACTAGCTATGTGTTAGTAGACAAAGATTCCTCTGAGGGAGCTTCTACACACAAACAAAGGTTTCAGATGTCTGGTTCCAGTCTCCATCACTGTGAACAATTTTGACAAGTTTCACCACTTCACATCAAGCCACTCTGAATAGCTTTGCTTATATCCTAATGACTAAATTATTAAGACATTTTAAGAACTCTGTGGATTTCTGGATGCATTTCTCCCCATTTACAGCCCTTTAAATGGATCTTTTCTCTAGGTTTATCTTCAAGGTTGATCCAGATTTGTCTGTGAACAAAACAAATATGCACAACATGATGCTCTAATAGCTGTTTGTACTTTTCTTGTTTTGCCATAAAGCAGTCACATGCAAAAGTCTGGGTGCCCTGGTCATGGTTTTTTTTCCCCCATTTTCTACAGACAGCACACTGCTGCACATTTTTTTTAAATAACTGTTAAAAATGACTGTTTATTTACTCACTTTTAACATATATAAAAAGGTTTATATTTTGTTTTCTTTTTTCCAATATGTTAAACCCAAGAAATAATTAGTAATTGTGTTCGAACAACCAAAAACAAAACATGCAATTTGACTGGGAGTGTTTAAACCTTTGCACACGCCTGCAGATATACCCACTGTGGCCTCTTTAAGCAGATGTGTGGAATTGCAACTTTAATTTAATGTATGCGTGAGAGAGAGAAAAAAGAAAAACAAATGTAGATGTTGTCTGCAGTACGACACTGAGACTTGATCTCCTCAACGTATCTAACCCCGTTGAGCAATTTCTTACGCCTTTAGTCCTTCCCACTTCATCTGTACCGCACACTGTTCTACTAGTAATGCCACATCAAAGCACATTCTTGCCTGTAAAAACTTTGCTGAAATGTCCACTGCAGTGACCAAACAGCCTTTCAAACATCTTCTATTAGCAGTCATCTAGAGTGTGACTATTTAACCAAAGGAATATAATGCGTAAAGTGTTTCATGAGTGCGCAGCTGATAACAAAATCCTCGCCAAGACATGACAATGTCAATGGTTATGGATCACAATATTTTAATATATGAACATACCATTGTCAATTATGGGAAAAATCTATGAGGCAACTCCGACAGAGCCAAAGGGGCAGGATTGCAGTGATAAATGTATATAAGTAGAAAAGTTTAAATAGAAAAAATGCTGCTCCGCCTCTCCTCCATGTCAGCCAATTATCATGCATAATGCAAACAACTCATCTAGCTCCTAGCATGGCAGCACAATCAGAGGCTCATGAATAATTCTAGGCTCCCTTGGGACTGTGACTAATTTCTCCAGCAGATAAGAAATCTGATACAATGCCCTGATTATGCCAAACAATATCGGTCGTGGCCCAGGTCAGTAGTTCCAGTTGAGAAGTGGTGCTCACCACTGCTATGGTGAGATGTTTCACTAAAGCTAAGAAGCTGATTTCAAATAAATACGGGTATTAACTCTACCTATTCATACAAATACTTAGAAATACTATTTTCTAAATATTTGCTCTCTCTTTCAACAGCTCTTTCAACAGCGTATCTCTATGAGTGGTACACTTCCTGACCACACAACAACAGCATTAACTCTTGGCAGCCATCATGATCAACAGCACTGTTCAGATCAATTATGTTATTTAGCCTAAATCTCTATTATCTTCAATCTGGAAAGAGAGGTAATCTGTCCAAATATACAATGACTTGGATTACGTTCTGATCCAGCACTTCTTGGAACTCAATTATTACATTATTGCGCAGTTACAACAACCTCTCTTTAAATGTTTCTGAAAAGGCAACGGTCCCCTCGAGACCTCTACCTCATCTGGAAGATCCATTAACTGGACGGCGTGTGCTTCAGAAACAGTTCTGATGGCAGGGTCTGCATCTGCTTAAAGAGCCGGAGACCTGCTAGTGTCATTCTCTCAAAACTGCTCGTCAGTCAGACGTAAATATGAACCTTCTATGAGCATAAACTGAGTACAGTGAGTGAATTCCCATGTAAAGACTTGGAGGGGGAGCCCTGGGAGAAACTACTAAAGTGGCTTTTTGCCAAAAGCTGCTAAAATTCATCCGTGAGTCATTAGTTTTCATTATAAAATGGAAGTTGCCTTGGGCTGACTTCCAGATTTTGCTCTCGAAAACGTAAAATAATCCCTGCATTACTGAATCACATGCATATGATTTCACTTATGTACTCAGAAATAAGGGAATCATATAAAATCTTAAAATATAAATAGAATTTAATATAAAAGATATTTTACAAAAGATCGTACAAAACACAGGAAAATAGTCACTACAACAGAACCTTCAAAAGTAAAAACATTCTTAACCCTAAAGGGGACCTGCTATGTTTTTATGTTTTTTTTTCTTTAGTGTGTTAGGTAGGTTTTTTGTACATGTACATAAAGATATAAGTGTACACCAGAGGCAGTAAGTGTTAGGCTACTTAAAGACGGAATAAGCAGGATTTATCAGCTACCTTTTCTTCACATTGTTCAAAGCTGGCAGCAAGAGAGAGCGACAGACAGAGAGAGCGAGCAGGCGAGCAAGAGAGGGGGGCGTCAGCGAGAGAGAGAGAGCAAGCAAGAGCAAGAGAGAGGGGGGCGAGAGAGAGAGACAGAGAGACAGAGAGAGAGAGAGAGAGAGAAGCGAGCTTGAGACTGAATGAAGAGAGGGAGCAGCATTAGCGAAAACAAGGCAGTGAATCAGAGAAAATAACCTTATTTTCTGATTGTTTCACGGCTGTTACGCTCCAGCACCTACACACAAGCCTGCGGGAAAGATTTTGCATGAAAGTAGGCGAAGTACACACTTTAGCCTATCTCCTGCTCTGTGAGTTTGCAAAGTGTAAGGCAGTTGTGGGACAGTTCTGGCAATTGACCAATCAGAACAGAGTGGGCAGTGCACTCATCAGGAGGCAGGGCTTAAAGGCACAGGCGCTCAGAGTGTTTCAGTGTGTTTTTTGTAATACTAATGCACATAAATGTATTCTAGCAGAAAAAAAATATGAACACTGCACACGAGCATAACAGGTCCCCTCTGAAGTCTGTAAATGCAGTAGGATTTCTGTTGGTCCATTCGTCATGAAATGCTCACTTAATATTAAGAGTTGCTGCCTTCATCAAATGGAATAATTGAATGAATGAAAGAATGAATGAACGAACAAGAAAAATGAAGTTAGAAAGTTTTATTACTGCAAGATTTCGTTCTATTATGCACTACCAGACTTTTTGATAAATGACTAGAACGCTTTTATCCCATAATAAGGGCTCTCCTTCAATAAAAAACTGAAAGTCAATTTTCATTAACCCAGTCAGTGCTGTTACCTCAGTATCAACTCAGAGACCACAGAGGAGTCATGCTCTCATGTCCAAGTCAGGGCCTAGTGGCCGGCTGGCCGCCACTTCAGAGAGAAACAGCCCTGCTGTCCTGCACCATTTGTCAGGCCAGCAGATGCCAAGAGACACTTTATCTCAGCTCCACAACATTTAGACAGCATCTGCTTACAAACCAGCACATCTACTCTCTGGAGCTTTGGTAGAACCTGCACTTTGCTGGCTTGAATCAGAGCCAAGTGCAGCTTCCCTCAGTCAAGCCATTTATCAAAGACACTTAGTTTGCTTCTCAGGGAGAGATTTTTGTATTCGGGGCCCTGCCTTAAGCCAACATTGACTTTGCAGATTTACTTATGTATGCACACTGTCTTCATTCTGTTTGCTTTGCATTTAAAGTACATATCACTGATGCCATCATCAGTTGCAATACTTGTTGAGCACAGCTGGCACTGCAAAACTGAACATCTTGTTTTATGACCATAATTAGATAAAACTTCAAAAGGCATAGAACTATGGCAAGGTCCAGAATAAAGCGTTGCTCTAAAATTAGCGTAATATGGACGCAAAAGAGCAGACAGGGGGGATAATGACATTATTACTACTGGATTAGTTTTATCAGTACATACTATACCCTTTGGTACACTCCAAGCTGAATGTTAGAAACGTTTTAACTAACCGTTGGGATTCCCCTCTTCAGGCTGGCTGCCAATCACCAGGTCAGCATTAACATTCTCTCCAAATCATTAGACATAATGCTTTTTCATTTCAGTGACACTTAACATGACAAGATATCGAATAAGTCTTCACAGAAAAGCGTGGAGCAAGCAGACAGATGGCTGTACTGTAAAAGAAACTACATCTAGTGCTTATGAGTGCATTGTGTGATTGCCTGTGGTTTGCCGTGTGTGAATATGGCTGTGCGCAGCAGCTTCTGGCAGTGCTAAAAGCGCTGAGGCTGCAAAAGTGGCTTTGAGCCCCTGGGGGTTGTCGAGTGGGCGAGGGCATCTGCCACCATCCTGCACTTTACCCTCCCTCAACTCTGCCACCATCCAGCACTTTACTCTCCCAGACTGCCATCAACATCCAGCACATTACCCTCCTGCTCTGTGACACCCTCCAGCTATTTACCCTCCCACACCTGCGACAACACCCAGCATTTTACCTTCCCGCGCCACTATCAAAATCCAACACTTTACCCTCCCGCACCGCTGCCACAATCTGACAATTTACCCTCCCACTCTGCTGCCACCATCCAGTTTTTTTGCCTTTCCGCACCACTGCCACCATCCAGCACTTTATCCTCCTAAATCGCTGCCACCATTCAGCACTTTACCCTTTTAAACTACTGCGAACATCTAGTACTTTAGCCTCCCAACCACTGCCACCACGCAGCACTTTAGTCTCCCACACTCTTGCCCCACCCAGCACTTTACCAATTCCAAACTGCTGCCACCATTCAGCAGTTCACCTTCCTACACTGCTGCCACCATCCGGCATTTTACCCTCCCATAGCACTGCCATCATTCGGCACTTTATCCTTGCAAACCACTGCCAATATCTAGCTCCTTAGTATCCCACATCATTACCATGATCCAGTACTTTATCCATATATCCTGCTGTCATCATTCAACACTTAATGCTTCTCAAAAAAAATAATAATAATAGTAACAAGAAGAAGAAGAATAAAGAAAAAAGTCTCAGAGACGAAGTATTCAGGATTATAGTACCTTGGAACATCAATAAAACCTCATAGAAATGGGGAGAGAGAGAAAAAAGGGACAGACAGACAGAGAGGGAGGGGGAGAAAGAGAATTGAACACAGTACATTGAAAAGGATAGTGCCATTCTTAAATTGCAGGACGGAGCTTTCACCCATAAAGGCTGAGAGAACAATGGGGGTTAGGAGAGAAACGCTGATCACTGATCTAGTTGAGATGAGAAAGAGGAATGCACTTATTCACCACTGCCCACAAACTCTTACCACTACAGCAATTCCGGGCTAGGGAGGTTTAAGTGCATTGCTCTGATGGAGGCAGGGGAAAATGTCAAAGGGTGAGAAACATAACAGAAGACTCCAATATACCATCAATGTAACAGAAACAAATTCCCTCTAAACAACACTGTTGTTATGCCAACAAATTACTAACAAATGAACAATGCTCACTAAACATTGGGATTACTTATTATGTTAAAATAATTCTGACAAAAATGTGAGAGCAATGATTTCAAAGTGTCACTAATTACAATGCACTACATTGAGTAAAACTGGACTAACTATGCTGTCTTTGTAAAGGAATATGCAGTTGGTCAGAGCTCTTTATGTACTGACAAAATCCACAATATGCTCAGAAAGGCAATGTGGTGTTATTACATAATAAAACTGGCATACTGCCCACCTGTAACTGCACCAATCCTCACATGCTGTGCCAGAGTGCTGTTGCTCAGAAGCACTGATTTCTACATCCAGATTTGATTTTGTGATTTCACTTGAAATAATGGCAGCCTGTAAATAACAAAGGCTATTGCTGTGCAATATTTTTCTAAACACTTAAAAAAATTGTTTTGCCTACTTTAAACCTAATTCGAAAGGTAACGACATTAGGCAAAAGGCAAACAAAGCAAGTAGTGATTTATAAATCTCATCTGAAATGTATTCAAATAAAATCAGTACAAAGACAAGTTATTTATCATTTTTCTGGTCAATGTAGTCATTCCTTGTAAAAAAAAAAAAACATGTATTTTGAAACTGATAACTGCAAAAAATTCCAAAAAACTGGGACAGGTGACATTTAAGAGTAGGAGCATTGTGAAATGTTCAAAAAACATCTTAAACATCTTAAACAGGTGCTTATCTGAAAAGATGGGTCTAGGCCCCCGCTATGTCAAAAATGCATCTGGAAAAAGTTTAAAAATAACATGCCTCAGCAAATTAATGCAATAATGTTTTTTACCCTCTAATGTGCATAGTATCACCAAAAAATTCAGGGAATCTGATGAAATCACTATATGATGATTAAAATTCACATAGACACTTACTAGCACATGTTAACCATTACACAAGTGAGATCACTGCAAACTTAACTGGTCCGAAAATAGCTCACTTTAACCTAAGCCCTCACTCAGGGCACACATTTTCAGAAACACAAGGTTTCAGCTTCCCTTAAGGATGTGCACACACATCTCTCAACAAAACACTATCAAATTCTTAATTTAAGGCAAGAAGCTTTCATTGAAAAAATGCCAGTATTTTCAGGACTGAATTGCTTGGTGTTAAAAAGTGCACAATACAACTCTATGGTCCCATCACCCTGGGATCAGTTGACTTATTCCGCACAAACAACAAAAACAGTTTCTAAAGGGCATCACGTATACAGAGGACACTTTCTGTGAAGTAAATTAAAACTGAGACAGAGCCTTGGCTTCAGGGCATACTAAACTGGTTTAAGCATTCTGACTCAGCACGAATCAAATGCTGCAATGCTAAGTAATGAAATGCTGAGTAAAAAAAAAAGGAGCTCACAAATTTTGGCACCACAGTGAAATTTCAATTACAGGTAATTCTATACCTGTACCTCTATACTTTTATAAATATATGACTATATGAGTCATGTGTTGGTGGAACTGTTCGTCTTTTGCTTGGAGCCAAGTAGCGAATGTGTTTAAATTGCTCAGTTATTTAAACAGTCAGACTTGGCCGCACCCTTTTGAATCAGAAAGCTAATCAATTGTTTTCCCCCCAAATTGTAAATGTTTGCAACCAATCAGGCTTTCATAAATTCTTAGGACAGCCGTTGTTTCTTCAGAAATCACCCTTCCTCCTGCCTGTGAGTTCTCTGGAAGTACATGGAACATGAATAATATACAGAGGATTAGTCGAACATTTAAGGCCATGATTGCTGCTGCCAGTTTTCATTTAGCGGCAGTTCAAAAGGATGAAAAGCCAGGGAACAAATGAGCAGTAATCCCCCTTCAAATCCCAGTCTACTCATAAACACCATCTGAATGAAACTGCCCCAGCAACATCTACTACTAACTCCTTATAAATTACCTGTTGTATTGCCACTCAGTTTAATATCTGGTTTTAGTTTGATAAGTGTGGCTAAACTAACGTCAAGTCATCTTGCACTATAGCACGCTGTCTGCTGTACCAAGTGCTATTTTATTTAGCGACTTCAGCAAGCTTTCTGCTATTGATAACAGAATGCCTCAGACTCTTGCAGGCTATGACACAAGGCCTAATCCCTTCAAAACAGACAAACAGTGATTTCCAATAAGGTATGCTGGACTCAGTAGAGCATAATGAAAGTGAGTAATGAAAGAGAAGCTTGAAAGGCGATGGCCACTGTGTGACCCTGTTCAGGGCTGGAAATGCTTAACTTTAATCTACATAAGGACAAGATGAAAAAACGGTTCCCTACACACACCCACCCACTCGTCCACCCACCCACACATGCACAAATCAAAGACTAGAGGCTATCTCAAACATTCAGTGCCACAATGACTCAAACACAATACATGGACAACATGCTAGCCCGCAGATATGCGTGGTTGAGCATTTTCCACAGTGCTGGGCTGCGTGAAAGCTTAACAACAGACAAAAACAACCGAGCCCTAGCATCAAACAGGCACCTAGCTTTAAGACGCGCAGCGGAGGGTCGTTTAAACGTTAGGTTGGGTCTCTTTAGCATTTGTTTGTGGGTGGGAACACAGGAAAGGTCCTAAACAGAGCGAAGGGAAGACTTTGAAGCCAGGCCTGCAAATGAGGGGTGCAAATAACAGGGAGAAAGAGAGAGGGTACGGGAAAAGGAGAGGAGGAGTGTGGGGAGATGGTGCCGTATTATTGCGTACTGGCAGGTTTAAAGGCCGCTGGGACGGAAGCTGATCCAGGGCCAGGTGACGCCCACACGCATCGCGGTTGGTCCCCCTGGCACACTCAGGTTAGAAGGAAATGCAGAATTGAAACGGAAGGAAGGAGAAAGCGAGAGAATGGAGATAGTCCAGCTGGCCACTGCTGGTCAAAACCTTGTTTATATGACTAAAAAGTATTTCTATAACGATATGTAAATGAAGTCAGTAGCACTGGTATCACAGCACAGTGTATGTAAATAAAACTATTTTGGATGCTTAAGTAAACCTTTTTTATAGATATAGGCTTATACTCCTGGAACCATATTTAACCAGCCAATATATCGGTCAAGCCCCAGTACCCCGGAAGTACAATCTACAGGCCAGCAAGTCTTGTGAATAGGCATATGCATTTTTAAAAAAAATGTTGTGCCAATTCTCGGCTTCCAAGAGTAACTGACCATGCTAGCATGAACTGTGGTATTACACACCCATAAACAAGTCGTGTTCCCTTCAGGCAGAAAGTCTGTCTTTGTGTTCCCTTTCAGACACGCTAGACACTACACCACCCTGTACAATGCAATACAATGGCATTATTAGTTTATAACTTTCCTTTCATTTTCATTACTATACTTTCTCCAGTCCAAACCCAGATAATAGCTTAATTGGCTTTTTTATTGCAAGTTACACCATAGTAAATAAGATATGATTTGATTCCAAATGCCAATTTCACCCACGGCAATGGCATGCATGAAGGCAAAAAAAAAAAAAGGCAACAAATTGCTTTACTCCGCCCTGTGACATCTTGCGAAAGGCAAATAAATAAACAGGGTAAACAACCAAATAAAAACCAACCATTTGAAATATTGGCCCCTCTGCTGCACAGCGCAGAGAGAATGGAACTGAGTCAGTACGGGTTGCCAGGGAAACTGAGTGGCACAAAACCACGCTGATAAAATCACCCATCCATCAGTCTAAAACAATAACTATTAAAAACGATAGCAACATCGTATCATCTGTTTTCTATTGTATGGCTATCAGCTGTAGAGGCTGAGATATCACAGCATCTACTGTCAGCACTGAAGACATGAACTGAGCTTTATCTAGAAGTGGTACAGATATAGATTCTGTGTCTTCTTTGTTTTCCACAGAATGAACAAATGAACCAGAACCACAAAAGTTAAAAAAAAGAAAACAAGTATATAAATGAAGGAATGAATCTTTTAAGCATTTGGTATTTGTAAATTGTGATTTTGATAACAGTGGCTTGACCTTTTTTGTCCAAAGCATTGTTTCTTCCTCCTTTTTCCTGACTGGTGCTCTTTTCTGTATTTTCTTTATTTTTTAGTTTTTTATTCTTGACCTTAAAGCTGTAACATATTTTTAGATCAATATCTCAACCACTGCAAGTAGTTTTGGGACAGTGAAAAGCATACTGAAATAATAATCATCACTATTATTATTATTATTTAGTTTGACAATAACATAAAATGTAACAATAATGTGAACTCGTATTCAGTTTCATATTTATGGTTACAGTCACGGAATGTATCAAAGAGGGAGCTGACACACACAGACACATAAACATTAGGGTAAAATGTCCTCAATAATAAGGGCTGGTTCACCCTGACAACACACTCCACTCTGTCTCCCAGACGGACTTCAGGTCACACAGACACTAATAAGCACTGCCGTGTCTCCTGCTGTGTGTGTGTGGTCTGCAATAAAATCATGCATGTTTGCCTGACAAATAGTGTAAGAGAAAAGAGAGTTCCGGGCGGGCGTTGGTTGGGGCACACCAGGGTAACCATGGAGAAAGTGAAGATGCGACTTTTTTACGGCATGTGCAAAAATGTGTGCAAAAGAAAAGACCCCCAGAGAAACATACAGAAGTGAGAGTGTGTTTTGTGTGGTTTCCTGTAGTTATGAACGCTGCTCGCCCGTACACGTGTAATGACGATTCTAAAGATGTTCCCCCCTCTCCGTGCTGCTGCCTCCCCACAATACCGTAACACAGGATTAGGAGACATTAGGAGAGAAAGCTCTAATCTGCTTTACAGCGGGACCAGCCTAAACAATGAGTCAGTCAGAGTTAGAGAGAGAAAGAGAGAGGGAGAGAGACAGACACAGACAGACAGAGCGACAGAGAGAGAGAGAGAGAGAGAGAGAGAGAGAGAGAGAGTGTGTGTGTGAGTGTGTGTGTCAGAGAGAGACAGTATAGTACTGCAGCATTATTTGTCATGCCAATAAAGCACGTTGAATTGAAATTTAGACAGGCAGACAGGCAGACAGACAAAAAGGGAAGTACTGTGAGAATGGGAGGGAGGGAAAAATTAGAAAAGAAGTGAATTAGACAAACTGAACGGTAAGTCAGTAAATACTTTAACAAGCTAAGTATCAAAGCATAACAGCCAAATTCCCCTGACCATTCACTGAACTGCATTATCAGCACACAGCTGGCAAATGGGAAGCCTATATTTTCTCATGAACTGCAGGCTGTTATTTTGCATTCAGCAACAATAACAGCAGCAGACTGTACTGTGAACAGAAGATACACTACACACACAGAAATCATAAACAGCTTCCTAAACGTTGTTTGGCTTGGTTGTACAATGAAATGAAGAAAAAAAAAAAGGTCTGTCACACTCGTTTATGAGTATGGTTCCTGAAAGGTTCTTTGGGGCATCAAAAGTGGTTCTTCTATGGCATTGGTCCAAAAAATCTTTAATGACACCTTTAAGAAGGTTAACACGTAAAAAACGATACAGAAATTTAAAACTGATTATTTCAGTTACTGCACTGGATTTCTGAACTGAACCATCAGAGACCGTTTCAGACAGTCCTCTAGACTTCCAGGAAGGTAACCAAGGAAGGAACCAAGAGGGAACGTTTGGGTTTGTGAGGGAGTGAGCTGCACAGAAAGACATGCAGAGAGATATGCAGAGAGAAGCAGAGACACAGACAAGCACAGAGACTCACAGAGACATGCAGATAGAAGTAGAGACACAGACAAGCACACAGACCCACAGAGACACTCACAGAGACATGCAGAGAGAAGTAGAGACACACAGACAAGCACAGTTTCACAGAGGCTCGCTGAGAGATGTGGAGCAGGCCTGGGTGTTATGAAATTAGTACAATATTTTCTAGTAAAAAAACTAATTATTAATATCTTAATAATATCACCCCCTCCAAAAAAATAATAATGTGGCAGTTTTTACCTATTTTCTATTCTATTTTAGTCTATATGCATTTTTAAAAATATTGACTGTGTTAATGAACACCTTGAAAATAAAAACTCGTGTATTGAATGTGTCACTGAGTAGCCCAACTTCTTTTAAAAATTCCTTCATCTGTCATTATAATAAACATTACCGCAAACAAGTGTGTTCATGAGCCTCTTCTGCCACAGATTAGCGGCGACTTGCAAATAGTGCTTTCTGCTGGGGAAACTTCAGACTGCAAGTGATTTCCAAAGCCATACCCATGCTCATTCCACTTTAAAAAAAGGGTGTTTCCCATCATTACAGACACCTTTTCAGAATTCAGCTAACAACAAAGACACTTAATCTGTATAGAATATACTGTACACTGTAGACTAGGATCAGAGGAATGCTCTCTTCAGGTTAGAGTTAACTGCTCTACACTAACTTTCAGTTGCTTTAGTTTGTGTTTTTACAGCAGGCGAGCTGACGTCCAAAGCATGTCACCATTCATTTTCAATTCCATTTATGTAAAGTAAATTAGGGGAATCCAAGAGGTAAAGGTAGCATCATAGTGAGTAGCACTGAGAAATAACACAGGCTGTTTCTTAACAAACCTCTCGGTCTCGGTCTCTCTGACTGCTGGTGCACGAACTCACACACTTCTTAAACATGAACCCCAATTTTCCAAAGTATTTTCAAGCTGTTTAATGGTAAATTAGTCCTCTCTAATTCTCTCACGTATTTTACCAAGATGGCAATTCTTGCCTTCACACATGGCCATCAGATTACTTGTTCATCATCGACGATATCCAATTACTTCACCCTATCAGCCAAGCCTAATGCAAAGACACAGAGACTCACAGAGAGTTGTTGACAGATGTAGAGGAGCACAAAAGATACATCGAGTCTCACACACCAAGATGCAGGATGATGCTCAGAGCTACAGCAAGACACGCAGGGAGGCAGAGAGACATGCAGAAAGACATGCAGAGAGACACACAGTCGTTCTGGAGGACCGATCAGTCCTCCATCTTGCATTCAGCTGGAGACAGTGACACGGCTCTCCAGGGGAAAACGTGTCCACGCAAGCACAGCAGGCGCACACAAAGATGCCTCTGTAAGCTAACTGGGTCAGAGAGCAGTAGAAATGCATCATTGTGTAGTTGAGTAATTTAGCAAATTTAATGCCGGATGACAGCTAAACAAAATCACACAATTCAGTATTTTGGCAATGAAACTAACTTCATTACTCCACAGTGAAAGACTGCAGCATCAGAATACTTTCCAAACCAAATCTTAATAGACCCTTAGGCTGTCTTATGTGTGCATCAAATGAAAACACATAAGATGTAACAATCCATGCAGGTCTGAAACGATTTCCTAATCTAAAATCAAGATTCAATATGACTTTTCATATTTAATACATTATGAATATATTGCATATAATGGATTTATACTACAGAACTCAGAAAAAACTGATTAATGGGGTACAAATAGAATGTATTCGTAACACAACCCTCTCCTCCCCTTTTGACATGCACTTTTCTCAGATCAGGTGCACCTGGATGTGTAGTTTTGATTATTCACAGTGGTTTCTATGAAAGAGTGTACTGGCAATTAAAATGTTCATTTTCCATTACACTGTTAGAAAACACTACTATGTTATCCAGAAGCAGGAGGCATAGCTGACAGGACTTGTCATGTTGAAGATATTTCATCAGTCATCTGAGGGCCTGCATCAGGACATCTGCTGGAAAATTGAACTGACGATGACACTCGGGTGTCAACATTTTTGTGAAACATTTTTTCACATTTTTAAGATTACACATGTATAGTTTCCTCAGCTTACTAGTGCATTTCAATGATTTGGATGTCTGAAAACCTCCTCAGATGCTACAGCACATTATTTTAATAAGCTGCAATCAGTCAGGCCAGAGATGCTGAAGGGACATTCACTAATAGGCTTCAAAGAAGTCAGCCAAGTAGAACATGTATCCACCTTCCAGGGGGCATTAGCATTCAAGTTTTAGTGTGTGTCCAAAGTGAGGCTATGGTTAAACATATGCAGCGTGGTCTCAGGTACCCAGAGATAGACTGTTAATAACATGATTTTTGTAGGCTGTTATTGTGTTTATTTGATATGGAAAGGACAACATCTAACAAAGCCAAATTTTTGTATTTTTCTGGACAAGAACACATATATACGTCATACATAAGTCATGCCTCATTGTTACTCTGAATGAACAAAACAATAATAAGCTCCAAAGCTTGTGTGCAGGGGGAAAAAAAACGATGTCAAAAAAGTGGGCTGTACTAGCCATTTTCTTCTCCTGTCTAATGGCAGTGCACAGATTTTGATAGCAAAGTGCATTTCATGTTTAAAATATATCTTGGTCCAAAAGCAAAACAGTCCATCAAGAACAGCTGTCGACTTGCACACCATAACAGCAGAAACAGGAAACCAGTGTTGTCATCAAGCCTTAAATCACTGCATGGATCTGACAATCAAAACACAAGTACAACACTTGATCCTCACACACAACAAATCGAAAAATCTGCCAAAACTCAGAGTGTAGTGACAAATATACCACATGTACAGCATTCTCTCAATTTCTGTGGTCACAGCTTGGGGCTGAACAGATCCTCCTGCTGGGCTTTAGAGGTAGGGACAGAGAAAGAGAAAAAGAGAGAGAGACAGAAAAAGAAGAAGAAGAAAAGAAGAAAGCTCCCAAGGAGCAGGGGCCTTTCCCTCAATCTTTCTTGCCCACTGCCTCACATGGTACGTGTGAAATGCAATGACTCGGCAGATAGTGCAAGGATGAGCACGTTCTATTTTAGCTTTGCACACTTAGCGCCCGCGGCGGGGCCCAGTGAGCGCCTGACCCACATTAAGCCCAGTCTGCAGCGCCGTGCGGCTGCGTTAGCTAAAGTAATTACAGCTCCCGCTCCCCCAGCAGTCTCCCAGAGGAGCAGAGTCGTTTACCGCTGCGAAAAGCGTTCATGACTGGGTCGCCCAGGTGTGATATGTGTGTAACAGTGTGGATGTGAGTGTTATGATATGTGTGTGTATGAGTGTGTGATGGGATGTTTCTGTCTGAATGGCTACAGTGGTGTGAAGTATTGCTCAGAGACTTCTGAACATGAGAGATGAAGTGGAGACCTTTTCACCAAGAGGATCTGAAGTCTAGCATAGCCAAAAATACATGGTGTCGGGCACTGTAGGACCAAGACAATCCTCTAGCGCTGGCTGATACATCCTCAATGCCTGTACCTGTGTCATACAACTACACTGATTTTTTTGTTTCACTGGTTTATATAGATACCAACACTTTTATTGCAATATAGGGCTGTCAAAATTAAAGTCTATAATTTGATTTTGTTCAACTCAATGTAAAAAAAAAAAAAAGAAAGAAGAAAAATCAAGACAGGAGTTACATTACCATACAATGACACTGCTGACCATAAACAAACCAGACAACAACAATCTATTTGTTTTATAAGCATGTCTACTCTATGAACTGAATAACCCCAAAAGACAAAAATATGTTCTTGTGTGAGGAAACTCAACTGTCTGTCTTTACATGGCAGACTGTTCGTCCTTCAAGCCAACATTCCATATGTGACCCTTTTGACCAAATGTACCTAAATATTAACTTTACTAATGCTAAAATAACTATTACCTGATACCATAATATATTTGCAAAACATTGCCATATTGAATTTTATTAATACCACCCAGCACTGATGCCCCACATTTAGCAAAACATGAAAAGACTTTCAGAGGAGAGGCAGACAGAGTCTGATACACATGAGGTGAAAGTGAAAAACGAAGACAGAGAGGGCTGCAGAGAGCCAGACTGCGAGAAAGCAATCTCACTGAGCTGGACCTGAGTTCTGACGCAGCAGACAGGATCAGCCAGAGGTTACTGAGATGTTTCTGAAGAGCCTCAGGAGGCAGATACCATTATGAAACCTTTCAGCTAAAACAGAGCAGGTACATCTGTTACATTTATGACATCTCACAGCCGTGACCCATATTAATAGACGTTACTCAACCAGTCAAAAATGCACTCAATATCAACAGGCATGACAGACAGATAGAGAGACGGACAAAATAGCAAGATGGACAGAGACAAACAGAGAGAGAGATGGAGAAAGATTATTGTTATGAGCAGATCCTCCTGAGGGTGTTAAGAGGGAGGGACACAGAGACAAACATAGAAAAAGAAGATTTATTATTATTATTATTATTATTATTGTTATTGTTGTTGTTGTTTTAATAATAATAATAATAATAATAATAATAATAATAATATCATCATCAATATATTATTGTTGTTGAAATTGTAACTGGAATAGAGATAAAGAGAGAGAGAGGCTTATAAGAGATAGAGAAAAAGAAACATTCATCTAGGTCACATGTGTTTTCACTCACATGATGGCTCTATGATTGGTGTCACACATTTGCTTCAGGACAGTTACTGAGGATTTATGGAGCCATTTGGGTACTTAACATTCAAAAAACAGGAGGTTGTGGCTGGGATGAGGAATAATAGCAATATAGGTAGGCTAAGAAAAAACTGACTGGTGAAACCCAAGTGACTATACTGAATCTAGCCATTGGTCACTACAGTGATCTGCAGAACTGCTCTGCACTGTGAATAATCCAAGTAAAACATTATGGTGTGAGTAAGGTGAGATATGACTGCCCAGTATAGACAGGGCAGCCGATTTGGACTCAGAGTTGGGGTGATGAGATGGCTGACTAGGAAAACAATGGCCAAAAACTCTCCCATGTGTAATTATACACTTTCCCCATGCTGTCTTTCTACTAAGACCCTGGCCAGTTCTGTTAAGTGCAGCTGAGGTAGTAAAGGGTCTGAGACAAACGCGGCTGACGCAACTCTCCAGCCAGACCTTCCCCACTCTTCCAGTATTGTCCACTATAAATACACAACCTAGGGGGGAGGGTGGGGGGAGGGCAGTGTCCTTAGACCTTCATAGTGTTTGTGTGTGTGTGTGTGTGTGTGTGTGTGTGTGTGTGTGTGTGTGTATTAGAGTGATGCCCAAGTGCGGTCTTACACGTAGGCGAGCTCATATGCAGGGTTGGACATCCAATCCTCAGCCACAGAGGCCAATGTGGAGCTGGATTTGGCTGTCCCATCAGGCCGAGACATTCCTTCTATAGCTCGTGTTACTGGCTATACTGGGCACTAGCAGAACTGCTTGCTATACCAGGCAGCAAGGCTACCAGCAATACACAGCTTAAAGAAGGTTAGCAGTTGTTTCCAAATCCAGCAGTGGTTGCCGTCTACACATGACAAATCAGACTCTAGCCAGGTTTCCATGGTAATATGACACAGCAAATATACTATGTGTCCAAAAGTAACCTGACACAGTGAAGTCAACTACATTAAGGTGCACCCCTTAGGAATGCTTTTGCAAGTGAAGGCAATCAAATACTCACAACAATGTTCCATCCTCCAGTACAAAGATTTTTTCAGGAGAGTAGATGCTTTTACTGCAGCAAAGGAGGACAATCTCCCTATTAATAACCTTGATTTTAGAAGAAACATGGGATGAGCAAGTGTCTACAATCATGAATTTTTGTGGTCAATTCCGATTTCTTTGACTGATTTTTAGTAGCCTTTTCAAATCAAAGCTCACATATTTTATTAGCCTATACATATGATAACTTGCAGTATAAACAACATTATTTGCTGTTTAAAGGGCAAAATGAGCAAGTATCAAAAAACAAAGTACATGTCATTTAATTACTATTCACTGACACTAACTCTTCAGATCTCTGATGACCTTATGCAGAATGGCAGCAAGAAAGGTAGGATTGAAGACATTCTTGGTAAGCACAACGGTTTTCTACAATGTAGGAGCTGAAGTGAATCAGTAGGTCTGACAACAGGAACAGAAGTAGTGCTGTACTCTCTTCATGCTGCCTACAACACACTACACTACACAAACTTAGTAGGCCTGGCTTGCGCACCCACTCAAAATAGCATCCATGTTCATTCTTGTAAATGGAATGAAGTTTTATAATTAAAAAGCTAAAAACTGAATTAACTGAAAAGTAAAATAATAACATAAAAATTTAAGAGCTCTCTTGCCAGCACTAGTGAAGCACCGGAGGTGTCCATGTGGCAAGTCCGCTCTCCCACGCACGCTGTGGTGGCTGCGCATTCCACTACACCCGGCCATACGGCCCAACAGCCCGCCATCAGAACCCTGCCAGTCCCACTGACTAACAGAGTGCCTTACAACACGTGACAGCTGTATTAATTACACTCAGCTAAACTAATGTCCAGAATGAGGTAACGTTAAGCAAAAACAGTCAAAGCAAGTTGAGGCTTGCTTAGAGGCAGGCAGGGGTTAGAGGGACAGATGCTGCCAACATTAGGACAGAGAGAGTGACACACATTCAAAGAAGGCAGATTTCTCATACATAAACATGTAGACAGCTGCACAATAGATGGTTTGTTAAAAGCTATGATAATTTTGGTCAATTTTGGTTAATCAGCCGCTTCATAAAATCTGATTTTTTTATTTATCATATTCTGTAAGTATCCTGAACAATCACAGTGGCAGACGAGCGTTCCTGTGGGAATTCTGGAAAAGCAAGGAATTCCATCCAGCAAAGCACAACAATTAAGTCTAAAATAATGCAGGCAAAACAAAATCGCATTGCATCAAGGAGTCACTACTGTACAATTTGGTAGCACTAGGATCACACTATGGCTGTTTCTGTCCATGTTGTACAGCCCTAATTTAGATACAAGAGATGTAAATGATTAACTGATTAATCAGTAACTGACAAAAATAATTGCTCATGAAATGTTACTGATTAAAAAAAAAAAAAAACAATTTAATTATATTTCATCCCCAATAACCAACAGATCCTGTTTGAATAAGAGAGTTTATCATACGGGTTGAGAAGAAATGTTTTAAATGTATGCATGAGGGTGCAACAGGGAGTCAGTTCCACTTGATGGGACCATGAAAAAAAAAAATACAGCACGCAGCTAAAAATACTGGTGTTCAAGACCACCATTTCGGAGAGACAATAGCATAGCTACAACAATGTAACACATTACATAGACTGCAATCCATACCATCCACAAGTGCTAAGATCGAAAACTGCTTTCACCATGTTCTTTGAGAGAAAGTGTGATGCACAGTGGAATGAGTAACACATGAGTGTCCTACATTCAGTTGCCAACCTTTACAAATTCCAGTCTTTTCATCAACCTTTTGGTCATATAATGACCAAAGTATTTATCTAATATATTCAATATTTTAGAAAGTCTTAGAACTATAAACACAATATGGTTGTCTGCCCCTTGGTTTAAATATAATAGGGTTCTGAAATAGGATTATGTTTAATACAGTTTTGGGCTGTTTAATTCATATACACTGATGCCTGGCCCAAATATCAGTCCCATGTTATATACAAAAAATATTTTAATGTCACATTGCCTTGATACAGAATTCAACTGATGTGTGTGCTCATAACTGCATATATTAAGTATTTTACAATGGCTTCAACCATGTCTCAGTAGTCTCTTTTGTAAGTGATCATTTACTATTTATAATAATGAGGGTTGTTTATCGTCAAAATAAGTTGTCTAAAGTTGCATATCTTATAGATAAAGACTGGACAGAAGTACATTTAGAGTGGGAATGCGACAAACAACATGACAGTCTGTGCACACTATGTCAACAAAAAGCAAATGTGCTAAAAAATAATGTTGCATTACTCCAGCATCACAGGCACAACAACACACATACACAAACAGAATGGCATAAAATCAAGAGGCATCTTGGCTAAAGGCAGTGCTCAAGTTAAAGCTGCTGCTTAATTGATAAAACACACCCTGAACTTTTCTAACACACACTGCACTTCTCCCTCTTTGCATCTATATTATTTTCTCTCTCTCCCCCAGAGGGTTGAGCTAATGCCAAGACAGAATGCCTTTACACCCTTTTCTCCTTTTTATTGATTCTCTATAGAGAATCTCATAGATTACAGCCCATGCTGATTGGTCACTGATTATGTATGACTCCCAACTGGTCCACAGGCAGAAGGATTCAATCAAGGCCACTGAACAGGCTGGATCTCATTTGCCTCTTGGGGCCACAGCAGGTGGCAAATAGTGCTCTAATTGTGTTTCACTCAAACTCTGTAACGCACTTGCATATATTCGGATTGAAGCACGGATTGAAGTCAAGGGCTGTCGTGATTACTGATAGCACTGACTAGAAGTGGTACAATATCACAACTTCTTTTCCTATACAAATACTGCTTTGATAGTTTCCAATAAAAAATACAAATCTTTAAAATGAGCTCTTTTTAACTGAATAATTTCACTTAAGATGAGCATCTAAAAGTAGCAGCTATCCCATAGGAAAACATACCTAGCTAAAATCATATCACACACTCTTATTCAAGATTTGTGACAGGACTGGATGAGTCTTTTTTTTCTCACCCTTCCTATATCTCTAAGAATTTTCTGCTGATATCAGCCTGATACAGATACTCAGGAATACTGATGAGCGATCTCTAATTACAATCTTTTTGATCAATCTACAGTGATTGGTTGGCGATCTGCATAATGCTAACATTTTAAATGTTTCCTTTCAATCTATCTTGCAGTAAGAAACAAAAGCTGATGGACAAACTCATTCATATGCTTTACTGCCTCAATGTGCTTTAAAATATATTTAAAGTCTTTCTGATGGCTTTCTAGTCAAAATCTTTCCAGGAAAGTATTTTGGAATCTTTGAAATGCAATGTATGGTTTATTAATCTACAGTTAACAGTGTAGTTTTAGTGCTCATTTTACTCATTTTATTCATTTATTCAAAACTAACTGGAAGATTACTTGATTAATCATATGACTGATAGTAACAGTCCCCATTTCATGGCTCTGGCTGGTCAGAGCCCAGTGTGGACCATGCTCAGTACTGGTTCACAGAGAAGATTTCTCTAAAACAGCAGGTGAAGCAGTGCTTAAAACACAAACATATCTTATAAATGACCTCAGGGTGGTGGTGGGGGTAACCTGGCACAGGTAACTGAAAGAAAATACTTGATGTCCTAAAATACCTGCTACAGTCTGCATATCAGTTTATCTCATCTCATTTACTTGGTAGTGTCACAATTTGTACATTTGTTCCTTACTGCCTCACCTAGGCCAAGTTCAGATATGTCCACCCGTCTGTTTAAACTGCTGATGCAGCTCACTTAAAACCCTAAAGATCAATGAATATTTCAGTCAATCATGAATTACACATAAAACTTATGGGAAGCTGCACGTGTTCTTAGGAAAATGTTTCTGACTTGATTTTTGTTTATTTTGTTTGAGTAGGCCTATTCTGAGAAGCTGTGTTTAATAGAAAACACTGCTGTTCTTAGAAAATGACTACTTCACACATCCTTGTAATACTAAACATTAGGACAAGGTGCTCCAGGGGTGCGGCAACATGTTACCACAATTTCTTGCCCCAAAAGACTCCCACTGTGCTGTTTCTGAATAAATAAAGTCAGAGCTATTTAAAAAGAGTATCAAAAAGATATTTTAGGCCCTTTTTTCCATCAAAGCCTGCACTTCTAATACTGGTGCTAACATCTGCTACAGCTAGTAACAAGTTCATTCCCAGAAAAAAGCTGAAAGAACAGCATCCAGTCAGCTGAAATGATTCCACATGACGTCACATGCCTCTTCTTGCAGCTCCCTTAGTCTTTAACCTGCTACAATACTCAAAACCACTATGACAACAAAGTGTCAAACAAAAGTGTCATCATATATTGATTTCTTTCCATACTAGCTGCATTTTAACATTTCGAAGATTATTAACTTAAGAAGAACACCACTTGGAGACTACCAAAAAGCAAGCAATGTTTTTTCTTCCCTTCAGCATCTAAATAAGTAAATAAATACATTTAAGTGGAAATATAATTTTAAAAATCTAAACAACCATAACATTGAAACATAGTTTAATAAAAAAAGAACTGTAGCTGTTTAGCTTTAATTAGTGTTTATATTAATTGTGCCTAAACCAACAAATGGGCAACATGACAACATTTTAGCATTATTGTGATAAAGAAGTGTATTATAACAAAGTGTGAGCACATCACGGATATATTGTCATCACTTAAAAAAACACAAGAATATTGACCAACTGCATGTTTAATTCCAAAGAGAGCATAATTAGTCCTGATTAGTTTGATTTAGTGCAGTGCAGGATATGAACCGCTGTACACAAAAGATTTTATTTACTTTTTTTTTTTTGACGTGGCACTACTGGTCCTTTTTAGGCTATTCTAACTTCAAACCTCATAAAAACAAACAAAAAAATTATGATGCATGTTGTGTATCATGAAAAATGTGTAGAAGAATCATGATCACATGTTTCTGTCATATCCTTCACCCTTATGATCACCCTTAATTTATTTGCATAGCAACACTGGTTTCGCAGATACAAGCACACTGAACTTCATGATGCTGCTAAAAAAAAGGTGTAAGAGTGAAAATACCAACAGCTGTCCATTAAATTAAATGTCAAATCACCAAATCAAAGAATCAAGTAACTACTGAGAGAAACATGACAAATCACAACACACTCAAAAAAGATTCAGCAACGTCTTTCTCTAGTGGCTCTAAAATCCAGTCAGCTGGCTGGCAACACTCAGCCACTACATGAATTTTAAGAAGCACACATGGATTTTAGGGTGGGGAAGGGCTGTTTGAAGGGATATATACAAGACCAATTAATTTACATCGTGGTGCCTGCTTCAGGCTGGCAAAGCCTCTTTTTCTCTTTCCACTGTCAGCTCAACTCAAGCACCTTTTAAAGCCTTTTGGAACTATTTTACTGAATACTGCAAACACAAATGAGGGTTTAGCACTGAGGTATGAACCAAATATTATACATGCAGGGATAAAAGCTCTTTGGTCATAGAACTGTGGAACCTGTCTATTTTATTTTCCTGTTTGTTGGTCAGGGTAGCAGTTGTTTTGTTTGTTTTTAGGAATGCAGTAGGCGGAGTTAAAGAGAGCATGTGAATAATAAAAATACATTACGAGAAAAAAAAAGGAATGTGCATGGTCTTAAAACTTCGCTCTTTATTAATTCATTTTTATCTGTTCATTTTTTTGTGAAGGAAAAAACAAACAAACAAAAAAAAACAGAGAATGGCATCCAGTCAAGAGAAATAGTTCCAAATTCTTCTATAAAATATATGTTAAAATTTTAAACTGTTCATTTAGGAGAGACATGGAAAAATATACACAACCATCAGACCATCTGAAACCAATGAGTCATTCAACACGTGTGGAGACCAAGCTCAAGAAGCCTCCTAGTGATTGGATATTACTCAGCAGGGTTGGGATGATTTTCACAGCACTCTCATTTCATTTTAGTGACCCACTGTTAATGAGGTTATCTCATGAGAATTAGGAGGCTGCTATGATGTTCAAATAAAACATATGGGAATAACATGAGCAAACAGGGCCTACCTGGGGGGGAAGACATTAGGACTACACACAATATATATATATATATATATATATATATATATATATATATATATATATATATATATATATATATATATATATATATAAATATAAAATTTAAATAGAGATACTGTACATATACAAGAACAAAACCCAGCAGACATTTGAAGGAGACATTAATGCTGCTATCTAAACCTTAATGATTACAGCACATAGTTACAATGTCATGTCTATTTTAATGACCATAATAGCTTAGAGTCCCAAGAGGGATTTGATACTGTGAACTCAGTAAGACAGCCCGTAGTCAGCAGTGATAGCTTTGGGTAATGAATCCGTCCCAAGAAGGGAGTGGTCCCAAGAGCTTATATCCCAGCTGAGCAATATTGCACAATCCAAGCGGTCCTAGTATTAGCCCTGTTGCCCCCCCCCCCCCATGCTACATTCAGTGTGTGGTAGCTGTACCACATACATTCCACCCCCATCCCCCCCTCCTGCATTCCAAAGACATTCTGTCATGGCAGTCATCCCCCAGATATATATCTACACCCTCCCCTTCAGGGCTTTCCCTCTGCCCACTAATCCACTGTTTACCAAGGCTTGCACAGCTGGCTTTTCACATCTCACTCTCATCTGAATACAGAGCCGTATGTCATGCTGGGGTAAGAGCCAGGGGAATGGAGGACATGTCCATGCTCGCCTGCTATCACCCCATTCAGCACTTGCAGAGCAGCAAGAAACCACAACCAGCCACTAAGACACATTTACAAGAAATTTATAAAGACCACGCTAAAGTATCTCAGAAGAACAACTTGGAAATGAAAAGTCAGCAAACCTTGAATGGAACGACTAATGCTAATGTCAAATACACAGGCTTCTTCTAGAGATAAGGCACATAACCAGCTTAGAGCTAGAAAAGAAATGCTATTCAAGGGAAGTCTCTGAAAAAGAAATGATACAGCAGTTCTGCTAGTATGCATTTAGCATGGAGGGAGCAGTATTGCATCATGCACTTTAGGGGTGTTTTAGCACTGAGGGCTGGGCATGCCTGAGAGCAGACACATCTGCATGCTGATACACAACGTTCTCCAGAACACAGAGTAAAAATAACTGTCAAATGCTGAGAGGAAAGCCTTTTCAGGGAATACAGGCTCCAATGGTGTGTAAGAATGTTAACCGTCTACAGTTTGCTGCCCAGCAAAGTAAGAAGAAAAGCATAGAACTGTTTTTTCCCCTCTCTCTTCAAACTGTGGTCATTTCTGGCCACACAGCTTCTGCCAGTTTCTAGAAGAGGATCTAATGACACGCTATCTCTGGAACTGTCTCCTCTGCACAGCAGGAGGCAAAAGCTAACTGCTTAAGCAAGGAATGTTAGATGACTTTTTCTATGCAAGTTTCACATGTGAGACAGATCAACAACATGTAGTACTGAGCACCCCCCCCACCTCCAAAGTATCGGGGAAGCAAAAATAGAACCCCGCTGACTTCCACAGAAATTCAAATACCTCTAAAAATACACTGTAACAATTTAAAAGACATCACACTCTAACATGACCTCTAATAACTTACTGCTGAGAAAATGATTCATACTTCTAATATCCTTGTCATATCACAATAGTCACAATCACAGCTTGGATACACAAACCCCAAGCTCCATGAAAAATGAACAGTGATTTATTTAATCCCAGCATACACCTGTCCTCCATGAAAATTCACTCAAAAGTATAAACAGGCCAACCTGCATTACTTTGTCTGTTGCTTCTGCTTCCATAGACCATGATTGGGAAAATCATCTTCAGACTTCAAAAAAATGTAAGCACCCTATGTACAATCTATTTCTAAAGAACTGAGATTAGCAAAAATGAATTTAAGATTTTTTGTAGGGATGCATGACTGTTATAGGCTGTTATTCACCTAAAATAGGTGATTAGTAATTGGACAATTGATTTTTATTCTGGTGAATCTATGTGATTATTTTATGACGTAATTAATGCAGCCCACCCACATACACTGCACTGTGCATGCATGGTCATGTGTGTTGGGACTAAACAATCCTATGTGTGTAATATTAATGCGCTCCTGAATGTCAGCTTTAGGTAAAGAGCAAATAAACAATGCTACTGCATTTGTTACTTAGGGCTGTTTTTGAAAGCAACATCTGATGCAAAGAAGTCCTGCCACCCATAAAACATTATGACCGGTAGCAGCAGTTGGCAATATACCTGTTCATCCTGTATACTGGCTGAAGTTCTTTTTAAGGTATTAGTTTTGACATTACCGTTAAACCTGTATGCAAAAAAAAAAAAATGCACATGACATACAAACAGTGCAAAACATGCCAATTCCCTCACCTCTTATGATGCAAGTTGCAGCCTGCGGTAAGTTCGTCCACTTTACTGTCAGAGGAGCAGACGTCAGGCTGTAATGAGTTAATGAGTTAACATGGGGAAAAGAGAGTGGAAAAAAACCCAGTCCCATGGAGTCAGCTGTAAGCCTTTAGTCTAGCATGGAGACTAGCCGGCTATCCATGCGCAGCTTTCCTTGCTCTGCCCGCTGCTTCAGGTGGCTTGCAATATTATATTTACTAAACTTAAGCAGCATCTAACGGTCAAAGATTAAAGCTTGAGTGTAAAAGATGCACATATGAGCCAAATGACTTTTGGACATAAAACAACATTCACTGATTTACTCACCTTTATCTAGTTAGGGTTAGAAAGCAATTTTGACACCTGCCTATATACTGTTCATTTCTGTCTTTTACTATTTCCTCCAATAAAAATATTTTAGATTTACTTCACTTGTAAAATTTAGTTCTTATTTTAAAAAAATTCAGAATAAAATGTCATTGTTAAAAAAAAGGTTTTTTTTAAGCATCCAAAATGGTTTTATTAAAAAAAAAAAAAAAGGATAAATACACTAAACCTATAGATTACAGAAATATAACATTTATGGAGATTTTTTAGTACGGTAGCTTAGTGACATCTAAACATTCTGCTCTTCCAGAGCACAACAAGAATGGCATCAAATATCAGCTTAAAATATTGGCCAAATCTAAAATCTGTCCCATGCTAATAACTTTTAAGCAATGCTGATACAGATATGATTCTGAAACCGTTTACCCCTAATGCTCGGTGCAGCTTTTAAGTTTGTGCACCAAGCAGGGAATTTCCCTGATTAAGCCTACACGTTGATGAATAAATAAATTAAAAAAGATCTCATCCCCTCCTAGTCTTAAAAGTCCTAATTCATAATAGCCTGCCAATGTCTTAAGGTGCCAGCTGCTAATTTATGGCAAAAGTTAAGTTGCTACAAGGTATTTGATGGTTATTAGCAGACTGAATTAACGCTCACAGATTGGGACATTGCTTGCAAACATGAAAACTCACCATGAATGCATGATAAGCAGTAGATTGAAAAGCCTGACCCTTTCTGATGCTCACTGATGACTGGTATGCAACCTGAGCTGAAGCGAGCAGGGGAGAAATCGATGCAGGCTGTGTGAATGCACGGGGATTCCCTGCACTCCTCCTGATTAATAGGAACGATCTGAAAGGGCATGGGCCTAATAAATACTGCCAACACAAAGCAAAAGACACAGCAGACAGCCGTTTCATCTTCTTTTTCCGGGGATTCTCTGACATAGAGCAAACGAGTGCTAGGAGGGTCGACTGTAAGTTTCGTCAAGTGTTTATCCTCCATAAACTTTTCCAGTGGTAAACACACAAGAGACATAACTGGCATTAGCATCCCAGAGAGCAGGAGAGATGCAACATTTCTAGTAGAACCCCTCACAGCAACATCAGCTTAGTAAGACCAATCAAGCCTCTAATGAGCAAATAAAAAAGTACCAATTATTATATCTCAAAAACAGTGTCCAAAATAAACACAAGACCAGAGGGGGTCTCAGTTTTGGTGCAAAATCAGTCAACAAAGCTCTATGAAAGAGCGACATTGCAAATTACCCAACACTACATGCACTCACAGCACTGAACCTATGATTAACTCACAAAAGAGAAAGTGAAAAGGGATTAACCACACAAATATTTTTAATATTTAACCATGACACTGGCTACGCTAAATAATAAAGCAACAGCCCCCTGCCTATAAAGGATTTCTGCCAGCTTACCAAGTTAATACCCACATAAATACTATTCAGGGAAATGAACGCCAAATCAATTTAAGGGAACACTAATATCACACGTGTAACAGAAGCCAATGAAGCAACTGCCCAGTTGCTTCTATTATAAGTGTGTGTAGAGTCAACACCACAAATCACAGCAAAAATGGACCATATGCTACAAATGCAGCACAAAATCTTGCAAATATCATCAAAAAGAAAGGAAAAAAAAATAAAGGCAAGAACTGCTTTTAACCATAAAGTCATGTAGTTGTATTTTTAAGACATTTCATCTAAAATCAGAAGGCAACTGGAAAGCAGATTCAAACACGCTTAATTGTCTTGTTTTCCTCTGACGGTTCATCTTGCAAAGCAAAAGTGCAAGGTGCAACTGCAATTTGCAGCAACAGTAATGGCTTGGTAAAGCTGGATTTAAGAGCCACTTGTACAAATAGTGGTAATGCAGTCCACTGGCGGCAAGGCAACAATATAAAAGAGATCGAGGGGGCAAACACACACACACACACACACACACACACACACACACACACACACACACACACTACTGACAGAGGTCAGAACTGCACAATGGCGAGAACCCAGTCAACAGCAGACAAAGTCATATTTCACAAAGCTTGTATTTGACCTGGCTTCCTCTGAAATCATTTGCATGAAGTTGAGCTCTTGGGCAGAACAGTGCAGGCTGTTAAAAGAGACTAGCCTTCTGACATGTGCCAATATCAAAGCCAGCTTCCTTAGGAATCATTTGCATGGAGCTCTGTTCCCTCAGAATTAGCATCTAGCGCTGCAGACTAGCATGCTAGCTAACACTGAGAAGCAGATTCCATTACATTCCCTGAAGTCAAGCTCCTCTGATCCACTTATACGGGCCATAAGCTGAGCAGGTTAGCCGCTTTTCTCTGTCCCAGATCTGCAACCTGCGCTAAGCTAATGCAGTCGTAATCTAATAAGAGCTCGTGGAGGGCTGTGGCTTCACTCACTAATGTAGTATTAGAGAGTGTGAGAGTGCATGTGCACATGTGTGAGTCTGTGTGTGTTTCACTCAACAGGGTCATGAGCCTCGCAATACTACAGCAACTGATCCCAACAAACAGCTCTTTGGCACAGACCATCCTAGAGAGACTAAGTCTAAAATACACGCATTGGCATACATTCCACACATAATGAAAACAATGGTACTGAAGCACACGTCTGCTCTTACATTGCTAACCACAGTAATTAAATGGCATAGGGAAGCTGAATATTTCAGTGTACTACCATTAATTTGCATGTGAGTGAAATAAGCTCATAAAACCTTGTCAAAACACAGCCATAGATTTTGAACGGACATTCATTTAAATAAATAAACAAACAAATATTTTTTTAAATCTATCTTCAAATATACGACCTAGCTACATTAGACATTAGTAATCCTGGATTGTATTTGTTCAGTGAGCAGCTGTCCTTGTAGCATCCCAGCCATTGTTTATGCACTGCTGTCCCTCTGTGTGTGCACACCCCACCCCCACCCCTTTCAAGGCTAATGGTGGACAGAAATGGTTGTGCCTGAAACATTAACCCTTCTTCTTATATAACTGAATGCCATACATTCTGCTCTGTTGTTTGGTTGCATGTGCCTTTAGCAATTAGAGGCCACTGGAGGTCCTCCAGGAACCGCAGGACTGTTTATAAGACAAAACTAACTGTAGAATGAGTTATTGTTGTTTTGTTTTAAATGGCATTGAAAAATTAAATATTTATTTTTAAAAAGAAAGACGCACAAGACCACTTTTTCTTTTCTGATATCGATACTAATCTTGAGACCTTCAGTATCAGCTGAAAATAATTCCATTACATACAATCTGCTTTAAAAACTAGCTGTTTTTAAATTGAAGTACTTTATCAGGATCAAACTACTCAAATGCTCTACTATCCCACAGGAACAAACCCACATAATCACACAGTGTGAATGTCAGTTACTTCAGGATATATTTTAGGCAGGCAGCCATGTGGGAACATCCAATATTTTTCATGTACATATCTGCCAATGCTTATGCTGAGGCATAAACATTTATAAATTAAGTGTAGCACCAACCCCACCCAGATTAACATTATGAAAAAATATAATATTTATTTCTGTAGGGTTACAGATGCAGTAAAATGAATAAAATGTAGATATTTTAGTACAGTAGTTCAGTGTCGTCTAAACATTCTGCTCATCCAGTGTTCAATAAACACATCATCAAATGTTGGGTTCAAATATTTGCCAAATGTCAGCAGCTGTCCAATGTCAATCATTTTTTTGAAGCAATTATTTGATAACATGATTCCAATATTACTGTGCACATCTAGGCTACTAACCATGTTACACAACAGTTAGATAACTAGATTGTTTCACTTTCTTCTGATTTTGATACCTGTTATTGGATTGGTGCCATCACCATTTTAATACAGAATATCACTGTTGTCAGACCATACCTCTTATCTCCATTTTTGTTGATTTTCAGTTTTTGACATCATCTGAAAATGCATACTGACCTTTACATTGTGTGTAAATTTCATGATGAATGGACCAAAATAAACGGCTCAAAATGACTTGGACAAAACTCTGGTTCCATTGACTTAGATTGAAAGTAATGTATTTTTTTTTTCTTCTCCTGTAAAGTTACCATTTTGGAGATACAAGGTTTTGTTCCGAAAGCAGCGATATGCAAGTCGTGGGCCTGAAATGACTGAGCCAGAGGTTCAGTGCCCAGGCAAGTCCAGTGCATTACATGTTTAACTTATCTTTAAGTCATTCTAACACCACTTAGGTTGAGAAGGAACCACATGTAACCACAAGTATTTCAGCAAGAGCTAATGGCTTACAATCTACTGACAGGTAGCCTTTTTGCTATCTAGCCCAAAAACTCTAAAGCAGTATATCTAGCAACACAGTGAAGCAATGCATTATGATCAGCGTCAGGCTACAGACACTGCTAAAAGAACTATGAAGCATGCAACAAGCCATGCAACTGACTAGTTAGCGAGATGTTCACACTCTGAAATGTTTTCTGACTGAAAACACACTCTGCTGGTGAGCAAGTGCTATTCTCATCACTCACCAGCACTGAAATGACAGATTCTGCTGAAAAGTTTATCAGCCAAAGAATAACATCAAACATGCTCCAAAGTCAGCAGAAACACACACACACACACACACACACACACACACACACACACACACACACACACACAACTATGTACTATAATGCACGTGAGGTTTTGAAATGTATTGATTCTACTGAAAAAAGCATTTCATTCAAACTAACATATGAGGACCAGCACCACAGACATCAGAAGTGAGTTTCTGTTCATATCACTCCATTTGTGAGCACATTTTCCCCTCACATATACATACACACAGATACCATGAAAAAGACTCTCTTGATGGCAACCAGGAAAACAACAACAACAAACAAAGGCTGGTGAGGAACCAACAGCAGTAAAAGCGCCTAGGAGGTTCTTTGTGTTCTTTGACAGGCTGCTTTGTCTTTGACTGTGCTCAGCCTGCATGTGTACATACGTATTTCTGTCACACTCCTCATGCAGCGCTGGGCTGAACAGATGGACGCTACCTCCTCTCTCTGAAGCGCCCCTGGGCTGGTCATGCAGCGCCTCCGGGAAAGTCCTCACAAATTCCGTCTGAGGTCAAGAACAGGATGAAAGACGGATCGCTTTCTGCTACTCTACTGGAGTGCTAGCAAAGTTGGTTTGAGTGGGAGAAGAAGACAAATGCACACTGTGTGTCTGTTCAGCACGGTGCCCTGCCACTACTGGCCTGTGGTTCCCCTGAGAGAATGATGGTGTGTTCTGCTTTGGTCAAAGTCTGGTACTGACTGTTTCATGATACATGATATATATCACAATCAACGGTAAACTATTTAGGTAAGAACAAGAGGAAATATCAAACAGTTCGTAAAAATTGATATTAAATTAATAAAAAGACAATGGCATTATGGGCTAACATCCAATCAGCTACTTGTTGCCAGCCTCGGGCAAATAATTGATATTACTGAATTTTATTATATTTTATAGCTGCACTACGTAAGATTTGGCAGTTATGCTTTGGAACCATTACCTGGGCAGATGAATATGATGGCTGCAAATGTGGTAAAACGAGTATTCAAAGAGAATCACTGATGAAGGATCTGATGATGTAAGTTAATTATCTACTGCTGTCATTGTATCTTCATCAGTATAATGCTGATTTACACCTGAGACCTAAACATCGAGCAAGACCTTTTTGGGCCTGTGACATTAATACATTAAGATGTCAAGCTTTACAATGTAACTCACAGCATCACATAAACTCCGTAATGCTACTTTTTCCAATTTAACAAAAATATTACATAGTGCAGCTTTAAATCGGTCCCAATATAATGCAAATAACAATTATTTTGTTCTCTTTCATAAGCTGTTATTTTATTATTCTTACTGATTTGCCTTCATTTAACCATTCCCTTTGTACTATCATTCTAAGCTATGCTTAGTTCTACACTGTATATAAAAAAAGAGACTGCACTTAACTACATGTCACACAAATTGAACATCAACTAATTAAATATACAGATACACACTTTGGGACCTCCAAAGATCTTTAGTCTGGTATGGAGTGCTGGGGAATACAGAAATTAACCAGAAAGTCTGGGTACATGAGATCTCCTCTCTGTTATAGAGCAAAATTGATGAGTCTGTCCCGAAAAAGAATGTTAATATGCCAGTATTTTGGATGGTAATTATATTACCATTATCAAAATGCAAGATATAGTGTTTGTTCATGCAACATTACACATGCAGTACTTTGTGACTTAGTTTGGATATTGATGAGATTGTTTACGATGATAACTGTCTAAATTTACATTATTGCCCAAGCTTATTTGTTTTTATGTAGTTACTATACACTAGTCATTGTTTACAGGCTCTTTATAATCAGTCTAAAATCTGTCCTCATGATACTGCGAGGTACAGCGCCCATAACATACTGAGAAAAGAGCACTGTGCAGTATTTTATAATAATATAAGAAAATTGCCTGGCCCTAGTACTCAGACAGTTCGAGTGAGGTCAGAAAGCACAGGCGTCAAAACTAAGCTACTGCCTTCGCCATTTCGTCTATGTCTGATTATGCTTTCAGCTCCTTTCTTTCACTGTATTCTCTACTCTGGCCTTTCAGAACTTTACTCTCCTCGAAGCCTCTGACAGAAAGACTCCCTCGCTCTTCTCGTTTTCTCCCTCAGCTCTTGACAGAAGCACCATTGTTACAAACTCTCACCAGCCCTGCTCTTACCACTCTCCACACCCAAACACGCTGTGACATGCCATGCTGAGAGACTGTCCTGTCACCAAACATAAAGCCAACCAAACGCCTGCCCACCTGAATGCGATCACTGAGCGCGCATGAGTCAGCTCCACTGTGCATAAACTACTAACACAACTGTGAAAAAAAATCTATTCCTGCAAGTTCTGTCATGAGGGTCATGAAAAATACTGACTTGCTTTTGAAGAAAAAAAAAAAGGCATTTTTGTTCATCTCTCTCAAAAGTGCTAAAAGCTATAATCAATATGTTTAGCTAATTACAAGCTGCAATAAAGACATTAAAAATTAACTGAATAGCAAAGTATGTTTGAACCACAGAAAACAGCCTCGTTAATACAGAGAAAATTTTGAAAAAAGGCCATGCCTGAATGAGCGGACTGAAAAGACAAATAAAAATCTATTCTTAACATGTAGACCCACTGACTAATGCTGTCGGGCTCATATTAAATCAGGTTTAGGATTTAAAAGCCACCTGAATAAAGCGTGTTCTTTTAAAAGGCCAGAAATACACTTAATTGGCCTTTGAGAAACTGGTCTGCTGTTTTCAAAGAATTATAAACCTCACTGATTTGTCTGGAGGGTTGGTATATCTGTGCGTGTGTGTGTGTGTGAGTGTGTGTGTGTGTGTGTGTGTGTGTGTGTGTGTGTGTGTGTGTATGTGTGTGTATATACACACACACACACACACACACACACACACACACACACACACACACACACACACACATGTGTATATGTATACACATATACACACACAAGCCACATAACAAAATGGTAAACAAGGAGTTTCTCTTTTCAGGTGCTTGAAGAAAGCTCAGGGTTGAAGTATGCAATGTTACTTAAAAGTTTCTAAAAATGACTCAGCAGGGATCAGACACCATCATGGCCGCCACCTCCTCGTTCAGCACTGTGCCAGGGCCTCTCTTCAAAAGTCAAATGTCACATGCTATCAGTCTACAGTTGCAGTGTGAAATACACAGACAATGGCTCCCTGGTGTCTTTCAGCAGACCTCATACTGAGGGAAGGAAAGAGCAGCCCATCTGATTCATTTGAGTTAAGCCACAGAGTAAGTAACAGCCTTAGTCAGATTTGATTATTTGGGGAGGGTTGATAAGATCATAAACGGGTCCAGCCATGCTTGGCTAGGCAGAGAAGTGATTAAGATGTCTTTTATTAAGTAATTAAATTAATTAATTTAGCCAAATTTATCTCCTAATTTAGTTGTAAACAACATCCAAGAGTGAGATTCTCTATTATTAAATGCCAGGGCTAAGGCTACACACATTCCTGCCAGTATGTTCTGATCACAGATGGCACACAGCACAACTGGGATTCGCATCGCCATACCTCAGACAGTGCAATTACTGCACCACTTGTGAGTCGATTTGTGCTTCACTGCACCCTGAAATAATACCTCTAAAAGATATAACGTCATGAAATGCAAGATATAAATGCAAAAATAGCTGTGCAATGAGATTTTTTTTTCAAATATGGTAAAACTGTTAGAAACTGGCCCGAGCACAAATTGTGCAAAAGTGCTACATATAATTTATCCTATAAACAGAAACAGTATTCCTCTAGGTTTAGAGGAATCAATCTGACACTTAAGATCATATTTTTCATTATATATGATACTATATGAAAATCACCAATTGCTCTGTGATTATCGGCTTTGTTTTGCTGCAAAACAATCCTACATTCAGAAAAAAAATGAAACAGCAGTAATAAAACACAGCGTTCGTCAGTTCTCAGGTGCTGTGAAGCAGACATCTCGGCCCATCTATGGCCTGGTCCATTTGAAACAAAATCCTGATCTGTTTGCACTGAAGCTCAATAATAAATCAAATCCACGGTCCTCAGTGGGATCTGGCTGCCCTGCAGTAATATCTACCCTTCCACAGAGAGCAAACACATTATATTTGAGTGAACGACAGGCTTAATGAATATATTTCAGCTGTTAGTTGGCCACACCTGAGTACTAAGCTGTAGCAGTCATTTTTACGCCTGTCATTCTACCTATCCGTCCATCCATCTGTCTGTCAGTCTGGTCCTCATTCTCATTCACTGACCACATTAGCATATGGAGGGGGTCTTTTCTTCGAAAGGGAGACTGGAAAAACTAACAGCATTATATAACAGCTGTGCCTCGCTAGGATCATTTAAAAACGAAGGACACTCGACTGAACACTCCAGCCCTCCACAGCGCAGCTAGATTGACAGATAATAGAGTACTGCAATTCAGTCTTGTGTGCAAAGAGAAGCTACTAAAGAAACCTCTCTCACATCAATGCTGAACTGCAGGCATAAATCGAGCTCCTCTGAGAGAGCTGAATGAAACCATCCCACCAGCCTTGCTAGGGATAAAACAACTCCATACATATGCTAAGGAAGATAAAAACAAACGACTTGGTACATTTTGCCTGCATATAGTAGATGCAGTGGTCTGTAAACAGCCGAGATATGGTAAAGCCAGAGAGCAGCCAGCATTAGAGAGCAAGAGAGGCAGCCAGTGTTGTAGACACAGGAGACGAGACGGGTAAACAAGTGAGAGGCTTCTCTGGCAGCTGAATAAACAGTGCATTATAATGTAGCAACAGTGATGCAGCATTTTATAAAATGAACCTACATTTTCCTGATTGAAAACCTACTTACTTTGGCTAGATATATGAATATGTGCATAAAGATGTCTTAAAATGAAAATGTAAGCTCTCGTTTTAAAAAATAAGTGCCACTGTACATGCACCGTGGTTTATCTTATGATCAGAAGTGAACAATGCGTGACGAGTACAATCACACAGCGCTCCCATACATTATGCGAGCCCTTTTTCAACACGCAGTCATTTTTCTAATAAGACAAGCAAAATGGCTTCCATTTTGCCATATACTTCAGAGGAGCAGATTACACCAACCCCAGCTAATGAGGTGAGAAAGAAAACACAGCATTTCTTTCCCTCTCTTCCTTCCCTCCCCTTTAAGCCTTCAACCAGAGCTAAGCACTCTGGGCTACTGGAGCCCTGCACCCATTACGCAGATTTCCCCCATCAAGTTGATACATTGTGCCATGATCTCGTAAAATATTTAAGCCCGGACTCCTTCCACAGGCACTCTGAGCCCTCTCCTTCGCATCCCCTGGCCAGCAAGAGGAAATTGCTCTTCACAGTGCTGTACTAGGAGATGTAGCTGATGGAATGAATGAGGGTGAGTGACTTATCAGAGCTCTGAGGGCTTCTTTATGAGAGCAATCAATTCATATCAGAGGGGCACACTTACACAACAATGCCTGTTGAAAGAACAGGCAGCAATACTATCTGAAGAGCATGTCTGTAAGAAAGAGAGGACACTTTTATTTAGTTTTGGCTCATAGAGGACTGGAAATAGGTACTGGGGAAACAGCCACTGGAAGTTACAGAGACTTTGTAAACCCCTGCTCTGAGCAGGCAAGTCCATCTGAACTGGCACAGAATCCATTAGGAGGGAGGAAAACAAAAGCTGGTATTTATAAGGAGAAACTGGTGTCCGTCAGACCACAGAAGTGCAGCTCCATGTTACTCCACTTCAGCCTGGCCACAGCCCTGTTGGTCAACACCAGTTTGCATACGTGAGAAAGGCTATTGGTACATTCTGAGAAGATTCCTGACACGACCGCTGTCTAAGGGCAAAGAGATGACTGCTCAACTTACACGAATAGTAAAGAAAACAGAGAAAGAAATGACCAGGCCACTATTTCCATCCTAACACCGCCTGAAAGTCGGGCAGCAGCGGAAGAAGGGAGTCTTCCCAGAAAAGGGACTGTTTCCAAACAACAACAACAACAACAACAACAACAACATGGAGCACAACCTGTCATAACCTGCAGGATGTCCAGGGTGGCTAAAATGCACGAGACGTAGTACCGCTAGAATGGACCTAATAATCAATGTTTTATCATTTCTAGCCTCTGAAGCCGCCAGGCTGTGCAGTAACTGCTCCGTTGAGCAAGAAAGGGACGTATTTACTTCAGTTTTCTTGCTTCGCTGCTGCTGCTGCTGCGCTCCGTCGAACCGCGTTCACGGCGACGTGTGGCGAAAACTAAACAGACACTCGCCAACTGAACATTAAACACCCACTTAAACGTCGCCGTTTGGGGCCAAATTCTCTGCCTACCATGTGAAGGTATACAGAGAAATGCGTGGTGTAAATTTGGACCATACAGTCACGCTGCTAACTCGGTAATAACTACCTTTACTTCCTACTTTTACCACCACAGCCGGCTAACACCCTTTTCCTCAGCAGACTCTGATGTTAGCAGACCATAAACGTAGCACACCGACGACTTTCTACTGCACAGCAGCAGCAGCAGCAACACGCTAACAGTAACATTTAAAAACAGGCTTTTCTCATTTCTTCACACACTTTAAAGAGCACGCTGCCCTGTCCTACTGAGCAGGGCGTGTGCTTACAGTATACTCACATTTAATAACTCTATCCGTCGTAGATAACTTCGCCTCATCATTCGGTTTGTTTTCAGACATTTCCAGTCAAATGTGTTGGCTTCTCTCTCTTTTTTTTAAACTGTGCCTGAAAACGAGCCGGAGTAGTCCTCGCTCAACGACTCGACTCTTCCCCAAAATGGGAGACTGAGACGGTATCGCTCGCCGAAAATACTTTGCAACCGGGTAACGAATTTGAGCGCCGTTACTGTAGCTCTGTCTGATTTACAGCTCCCACTGTAACAGATCTCTCACCCCTCTTCAACCCCCCACCCCGCGGCGGACTCAACCAAACGGCAGGCTGGAGAAGCCCCGCCCCCTCTGTCAGGAGGGCGTCTCTGATTGGTGGACCTCAGCCTCCCGCTCTGCACAGCGGACACGTTCTATGGCCGGGACTCCTGTCAGTCTCCTGCTTGTGTACGACCGGAGCTTCTTCAGTCTCAGTTCGCTCGTCAACGAGAAGTGATTATAGTTCAGAACGTCTCCCCACCGCTGAAGATACGGTGGGGACGTGTTGGACGTTGCGTAGTGCATCGCAGACTTTTCCACTTTTGAGGAAGACACAGACACTCTCTCTTTCTATGTCGGCAGTCTTTCACTCTAATGCTGAACATCCATAATTAAGACAGCGGGCAGAGAGACAAGGAGAAAGGACAGTCAGTCACTGCCCGTGATCTGTTAGGACCTTCGTTTTGTCTGCATTTTGATGGAGAACAAATGACCATTTATTTATTTATTTATTTATTTATTTATTTATTTATTTATTTATTAAGAGTGCAGCACTGTCTGTATAGTGTTCAAAACCAAAATAACGCTTATATTAAAATCAGTGTGTGGAAATGGAAACTGTGGCTCTCTGGTTTACAGTGGGTCATGCCAGCCACTGTCAGGGATCAGGACTAAGCATTTGGATGCGTGCTGTGAGTGTTTTATTTGAGGCAGTTAAGGAGGAATTCCACAGCTTTAAAAATGTCTGCATAGTCTAGTCGTTGGGATGTAAACAGAGGCATTCATAGTTTTTTTTTATGTGAAATGGTGCACTGCAAAGAAACTTACTCTCTTAGATTCTCTGAACAGTGATGGTGATAGGAACCAGGGGGCCGTAGCATGACCAGTGAACCCACATGTCTCTTCTGGGCTTTTACTTGCAATGTTGATCATTGTAAACTAGGGGTGAAGTTTTTTAAGGTGATTTTATTTCGTTTTTTTTTTTTTTTGGTTTACGTCACTCTGTGTGTCCACGTCCACCGTGAAGAAACTAAACAGAAAGGCTAAGTTTGGCCGAAACCTTATCTCTACACTACTGTAAAACAATGTCTGAGGCATGAGGAAATGCGTTTCATGTGATATCTTTAAACTGCTCAGATGTCTGGTTCTTATCACAACCACTGTAAACAGTTCTCACTCGGTAGGTCCCCTCTGAATGATTGAGTATTTTAAAGGTAATATTCAGTGGAATCAGTGCAGAAATATTTGGAATTCCCTTTAAGGCTTGTGCATTGTTTGCAGCTCTGTTGCAATTGTACAAGCTTATTCTTCTGCACACGGACAAGCTACTTGTTTTGAACTAAAATGGATATTTATAACCCAAACTGATCTGTGTAGTATATAATCAGAGCTCTGTAGAATAAAGGCATTTATATCATGTCTTATACTGAAACATTTCGGTGCCAACTTCAGAAACGGAATGGTGTTAAACCTGAAAATATGTGTGCTTTAATTTTTATTTATCCTGAAAAAATCAAATAACATTTATTATGTTCAATGGATGATGCCTAATGCACTCATCAGTAGATAAGTTGCTAAAGAAGCCTGCTTTGCCTCTCTAGAGAGCAAGAGTGCATCTTATTTCCACTGTTATATGTATAAGTGGGCTTCATTTTACCATTCAATGTCCATAAAGGTATTAGACAGCACATCTATTAGCTCTGCTCCTCAGTGTGGCTGTAAAGCTGTCACCATGATCTATCTGTGAGAAGGATATGCTTCTTACCAGAAGAAGAAATGCAGAGAAATCAGTCTCTCACTCAGTGTGTACTCAGAGTGGCAATAGAGGATCAGGCTTCACACTTGATGAATACCGATACTGATATAAAAGTTTTTATTGCAAGAGGGCTCAAACAATTAGTCCATCAGGCTAAGTGTAATGTGAGCGATGGGCCAGGGGGAATAAAATAATCAATGAGCAACGCATATATGATGCTATTTGATATGTAGGCTTCAGGTAGTTTTAAGAGGCAGCCCTTGTTTATGGTTAATAGCATTGGGACACCTATGTTACACATATTACTTATATTGTCCGGACTGTATGGTCTGCAATTTGGAGATGGAGGAATGTGTTAGAAAATGCAAAGTGGCAATTACTGCCGTCTTCCTTTCTGTGCTGTGCGTGCACTAGCCAGATTTTTACCACTGAATACAGCAGTAAAAAGCCAGATGTTACCATGGAAGCTATCACAGCTCACTTCACTGAGACTATATGCATATAGATACTGATTTTCTCCACAGAATTCAGCAGTGGAAATGTACTAAATCCAGATGTCACAATAGAAGCTATTACAGCTCACTTTATTAATACTATGTGCATATATGTACAGATTTTCACCATTGAAATATACAGAAGCCGATTGTCACAGTGGATGATATTAACGCTCACTTCATTGAGACTATATGCCTGTTGACACAGGCCCAGCACAAGCTCCATATTAGTTTTTACAAGCTTCAAAAGGCTGGATTTCATACATATTAAATCTATTTAACTAAATGCATTTTTTGTCACCTGTTTGAAACTAATAACAAAATGCATTTTTAAGCAAGAGCTATTTTCCCTTTATTTAAACTGATGATAACTTCGATCCATTAAAGAGAATTTCTTAATCTGACCACATCCCAACTTATCTAGAATAAGCTCTTGCTTAATAATGTTTTGGAAAGTTAAAGGACATTTTATAAGACCTAAATTGAAATCAGCAAACTGGCAAGAGGTAGAAGGTGGCAAGCCCTATCATTGGCAGAACACTTATAAGGATGATCTACAAAGGCAATTTTTGCACAGCAGGCAAAGCTTATCAAAGTACAAAAGGAGGAAGGGGGGTTAACACATGTGCCATAAGAGTCCTGTCCACTTTTAGATATGCAGATAGATAGCCAGAGGCCTGAATGTCAGCAGGTCTGATAAGGTCACTGTGCTCAGATTTGCAAAGGTGCGTAGTAGTTACTAATCTTCTCGATTTTATGTATGTACAATTGTGAGGGATTGTGTCATTTTCAAATGATATGTCTTTCACTTATACTTGAGTACATTTGTGATGAACCTGCCTGAACTGTTTTGTGATGGGTAACCACCTTGCATCAACGTAGTAACCATCTGGGATACCTTAGCAACCAGTTAGCAGCACCATAACAACCATCAGGGATACAACAGCAGCCACACAAGACTTTTGAGCTTTAGCTTTTATTAAAGAACAAAAGAGTCATAAACATGCAAGAATATCTCCTGACAAATTTTACTTCCTATGCTGATAGATGCTGGACATATTAAGGAGTTTTGAACCTGATACTCTTTGCTCCTATGTTTATGATGTAGCAACACATTTGCTTCAGGGTGCATGGATTGCATAGTCCAGTTTACATGTAGCCTGTTAAGCCATAAAGTCATTAACAAACCGTACTTAGATTAGCATTAGATTTGGAAGTAAGGCTACACTGTTCTAGTGTCTAGCAAAACATTAATGTAACCTTTATGTAATGTATTTATACTCTAGGGTATCATGACTATCCATCTGCTTCTCTGATTATATATAAGTAGGTTGAAGGCTTATGCATCTGCTTTATAGCTTAGTTAATTTCACTATTTTGGTAATCTGTATTTAATTACAGTTCTGCATCCATGTGGATAGGAAACCGACAACAGGCTATTTTTGCTCAAGACTGCATTAAGACTCATTCATCTTTTGGAGATGTTTCTAATATGGGCCCACCACCATTTTGCAGTAGTATTACAGTCACTGCTAGAGACTGAACTGCAAAATCCAATAGAGTGAAAACAATGGACTCTGGCTTTACTTTGAGCTCATTCACTGCAGTTCTGATCAATAGAGTAGTGATGACACAGTTTCGCACGATGAGTGCAAAGTGAAGAGGGAGCTGTTTGGCCACAAACTGGCATGAGCTTACCATAACAAATAACCACAGGGCAGCATAGCAAAGCCTGTTAGGCCTGTGACCAGCATATGCTACCAATTACACCAGAAAGGGAAGAGAGATAGAAAGAGAGAGAGAGAGAGAGCGAGAGAGAGAGAGAGAAGGGATGGGGGGGGGTGAAAGATGCTGAGTCACAAAACAAGTTTTAGTTACTAAATTAACCATATATAATTTAGTATATATGCGTGTGCGTGTATATATGTATACACACACACACACACACACACACACACACACACACACATATATATATATATATATATATATATATATATATATATATATATATATATATATATATTTATATTTATAAATGAAGCCTGTCAAAAGTTTGAAGACACCTTGCCTGTTGGTTGAAATGTTCAGTGCATTGGGGCATGTGTGTGTTGGAGTGTGGGTACTTACACATATATAATGATTACTCTGCTTCTATCAGTGTATGGATGGACAGAAACACCTGTGAACTGTTTCAGATCTGAAGCAAGAGTGAAGCTTGATTTTTTCCTCTCTCTCAAAGATGAAAGCTTTAAGTACTATTTATCTGATGGTGACCGTTTTGGCAGTCTGACAGGTCTGGCACGGTTGTTAGGAGTCTCATTTTCTCTGTATCTTTGAATCATTTCTTGAACCTCAGATTCTTCACTTCTTTTCCTGTTGCTTCCCCTTCCTTATGCAAGTGGATTATCATAAATTCTCCTCAGAAATATTTGTATTTAATGTCCATTTTGACTGGAAATTGCGTAAAGCCTGGTGTAACGTAGGATGAGCAGGAGGTGAAGCAAGATTCATGTGTGAGGTTGTTTCATTATAATTCCTGAAAAAACAGGAGGAAAATACAGGGAATCAAGAAGTCAACAAAGAGTAAAACAAAACTAAATCACTGAAACTGGAAAAGTGAAAAAACAAAGAAAGAACAAGATAAATTTATTACTAACCAAGAGAATAAATATCAAGGCAACACAGTTACATGTGTACAAAGAACAAACGCTGCCAAACAAGATGCAAGACAAAAATGAGGGGCATGCATACTGGGGAACACCAACAAGATACACCTTTGAGTAAATAGAAGGTGGGGTTAATCACAAGACACAGGTGAGGGGTGTGACAAAAGGGCGGAGCTATAGAGGAGCAGAAAACCAACCAAACAAAGGCACATGGCCAGTGCCAAGAAAAAATATAAACAGAAGGGGAAAACAGACCAAGACCAAGGGCAAAGCAAGACAGGAGGTAATAAGTGATCTCTGACTTTGCACAATACTCTGCAACAGTTTCCTTAATAACTTAAACATTGGTTGGATAACACTTTGAGTATGTTTTGCAACATTTTACTTATGTATATTTAGGTATACTTTAGTGGGTAATATGTAAAGACTTTTCCATTTCATATGTTTAGTCATTGCAAACAGGCAGAAAATATGCTGGGTGTCTACAAACCTTTATCAGACACTTGGTCAGTGTTTCATATTTCCAAACTGTGATTCCCTTTTTTAAAAAAGGGACAGAAAATAATCCAAACCCTTCAATTCACATCATACATACTGATTGCAGCCTGTAGCCTACTGCAAACACCCAAAATATTACCCTGTGTTTCAGGCTCCATCTTCTGCATTCCAAATCCTGAACTGATTTAAAATCCTTTTTGACCATGCTATCATTCTTTTCCTTCCCATCAAATCACAGAAGCATAAATGTCTGGGCTGCGTGTAAGTGGCCCTTTAGATTGATCTCCTGTTGAGTCAGCACTCCACAGCAACAGTAAATATTTCAGCCAGCCATATTGAGCTGTGCGGCAGGAGGCGAGCTCACATGCTCCACTCAGAACACTGTAACTGCTGATGGAGGACCAGATGAGATTCAGAAGAGGAGTAAAGGAGAAAAGGATAGAGGTTCAGACTCTACCATCCGTCATGGATAGACAAGCGCTGTGCAGAAATTCAATCGCAAGATGGTGGGCAATATGGCAACATTAAAATATTCGAACACAGTCAAACATTACCACAATTCATGATTTGCATCATAATGTTTAGCCGTTGGAATGGACAAACACAGCAGCGATATGGCAGTGTAGTATGTATTGCATGCATGTAATATGTAAATATTTGCTGAAATAAAGTGTCAGGGGGAATTCACCAATTTTACAAAATGTCTGCACAAATCAGCTGTTCAGATGTAAACTGATGTAAAAAAGGTCATTCAGAATGGTTTGATGTGAAGTGGTTAATTGTAAAGAAATTTAACTACTTTAGCTATTTCTTTACAGTGGTGGTGATAGGAACCGGGGGTCATGGCAAAAAAAATATATAGCCATTTTTTTACAATCAAAAACCACCAGTGAAACTGTACATGTCTTCAAAGTGTTTGTACGTAATGCTAATAATGGTAAAATAGTACACCTGGGAAATCTGTTTTCATTTTGGGAACTCTATTATTACTATTTTAAAAATAAAATGTAAAAAAAAAAATCCACTACTGACAGCAAAATTTCATTCTTGGCAAGTGTTTCAATAGGGCAAAAGTATAACATCGCAATAAATTTTCACACTCTTGACACAATGCTCCTTACTACTGCAGCCTGTGGACCTTTGCCTTTTTAAGTAATGGAATTTTTCATCACCAACCAAACCAAACCAAACCAAATATAACCATTTTGTGTTTTTCTTTCCTTTCTTTGCCGAATTGAATAGCTACCCATCCTGTGTGTCTGATACTGTTGCCTTTTCTGCCTTGATTGGGTGCCCACTGCTCGCCAGCCTTCTGGACTGGCTTGACCACTTCTTGCTGTGCAGCGCTGTGCTATCCTCACCCGCAGATACTGCTGCTGCCGCTGCATAATCATAAACTAATCAAGTTAACCACTGCCCACCTGTTTTTTCCCTCTTTGTACTATAATACTTTATACTAACAATGTTTGCTCTTCAGTGTCAATCAGAGGAGGATGGGTTCCCTTTCTGAGTCATGGCTCCTCTCAAGGTTTCTTCCTCCAGCTCTTAGGGAGTTTTTCCTTGCCACTGTCGCCACTGGCTTGCTCATGGGGGCTTGGACCTGGATTATCTTTTCTTTTTCTTTTTGTAATACTGATTGTTCTGTAAAGCTGCTTTGTGACAACACCTGTTGTAAAAAGGGCTATATAAATAAACCTTGCTTGTTTGCTTGCTGGGTGGCATGGTGCCGCGTTGTGTAGCGCTGTCGCCTCACAGCAAGGAGGGCCTGGGGTCGATTCCCTGGCCGGGTGACCGGGGTCCTCTCTGTGTGGAGTTTGCATGTCCTCCACGTGTCTGTGTGGGTTTCCCCCAGGTTCTCTAGTGTCTGTCTGTCCAGGGTGTATCCCCCCCCCCAAAAAAAACCTTAAGGAAGAATCGGCTTAGAAAATGGTTGGATGCTTGCTTGCTTGCATTTTGCATCCTCTGTGATGTTGCTTTTAGAGGCTTCAGATGTCTGGTTCCTATCACCACTGCTGTGAACAAGTCTGACTTTTCCTTCACATTTACATCTCACACAAACTTACAAATCACTGGAAGTCCCTAATAAGGAGGAATATTGGCAAAAAAGACAATTAATAAAATAATATCATAATGGACTAACATCCAATCAGCTACTTGTTACTATAAAGTTAATGCAGTTACCATCTAGTGGTTGCTTTTAACAGGCTCTCTATAACTAGCTGATATATGTCTTTATGATACACAGTTGTGTGGTGTTCTAACAGTACTGATCATACCTGCAATATACTCAGAAAAACATATTGTGACATTTATCACAATAATGACATGTCATATTACCCAGCTCTATTAGCTGCATATCAGATCAAATGCATTCAGATTCTCTTTATATTAGCTTGCATTGCTCCTTCATTTACTCTGTTACTCTGATTAAATCTATTGCACCAAGCCACAAAATTAATTCAGTCGTCTCTCCAACCTCCATTTCTGTTAACTCTTGGATATGACTAAAAGATTTCAGATTAACTTGGATATGAGGACTCCTACTGAGTGAGAGACTCATTTAAAAGAAATGTGTCCAATTACTCAGCAGATTTGGAGCATATAATGGAGACTCTGGCCAGTGTGCAGGGCAATAAACCATGCTGAGTTTCTACCACTCCACTATGCACACTCTTAAAAATAAAGGTGCCAAAAGGAATTTCTTTGGAGCAATGCCATAGAAGCACCGCTCTATATTCCCTAAAGAACATTTGAATGGAAAGTTCTATAAAGAACCATTATTGCCTGAAATATGTTAGTGAGGAGAAGCTTATTAAGGTTAAAGAACCTCCACATAATGTCAATTCATTTACAGGTTTCTCCTAGAACATTGCTGTGAACCATTAAGGAGCCTCTATATTAAAGAGCGTGTGGCTTTGCAGGCCTGAGGACAGCAAAATGAAAGAAGTCAGAGTCTTAAGCTTATATATGCCAGAGCCATTCTCTCGTCTCCTGATAAGGTTAGCAGCATGGGTGTTCGTAGAATGCAGACTTATATTCATAATCCCTTATGTAAACAGATGCTTTGCTTGGATTTTTCTTATTGCACCCTAAATACAATATTGCTCTAGCACCTTATGAAATTATAAACTGCCATCAAGTTGAAGAAGCAGCAACTAAAACTGAAATCAAGATAGCAATCTGTATGTCACCAATAGGGCTAAGCAATATGACTATATATTATGACAAATATTTAATAAATGATGACATATTAGTGTATATATATATATATATATATATATATATATATATAACATATTGATTTTTTCCTCTAAATTCCCATCTATGGACTGAGGAGTGAATTTTAAACTCTAATAATGTTTACAATGTTTACAATGTTTACACTACATCAATCGCTATTGCTAAAAAAAGAAAATGATATTAGACTTTAAAAGGCTTATAGAAGGCTTATAGAAACTTCTCAGGAAGTTCATATAAAGGTTGGGTACAAGTTAAAAGGGCTTCCTAGAATATTTACACCATGTGAAAGTTCTTCAAACTTTAAAAGTTTCTTCACTCTTACACATTTTATTCACAATAATAGTTCCCCACTATTCATCAAAGTGGATCTACTATGGTCTTGCTCAAAGAACACTTTTGGCACCTTTTATTCTTAAGAATGTATATGTATCATTATAAAATAGGTTCAGAAAAGGCTCCCAAGAGGCTGTGTAAAGTTTTGACCCATTATCATGAGATTGCAAGAAAGCGTAACCAGCCCTGCCTAATCGGATAAGTTTGTGAAACAAAAATGACTGTATTATAAGTTTTTGTGGCATTTTGAAATATGGTACAGCCTCACTAGGGCTTTATATCTGTTTAAACTTAGCAAACCTTTAAAAAACCCTAAATATTGTGATATATATTGTGGAAATGTCTTCCAGTATCGTGACCATGTTTTTGCTATATTGCCCACTCCTAACTACCAATAAAAGGTAATGCTAAACAAAACTTTTTTGGACAGCGAATAAGCTAATAACCCATAAGCTTTGCTATTCTGTACTGTTCCTTTATTGTTCCATCTGCACTGAAGAATCATTTTTACACATATTTCATATATATTTCCAGTTCAATGCCAAACAGAACATGTTCACAGAAAGCAGAAACTGAATTGAGTCATTACGTCCACAGACAATGCTCTTTCTTTCTCTGAGAAAGACATTCAGCTCCATTGCTTTAGAGCTGCTGTTATCACATAGCTCGAGGCAAGGCTTTGAGAACTTAGCAGCAGAGTCTTTCTGGCAGGGAGCACTTTGGGGTATTCAAACCTCATGTGAAGGAGATGTCTTTTAGGGTCTTCAGAAGTTGTTGTGAGTTTCACACTCCACAGTGTGTTGTGGAATTCCAAACCAGGGCACTGTGACACCTTTAGAGTCACTTAAGAAGAAACACATCCACACAAACCGCTCATGCAGCTGCACCAGGTTTTTTCTATATTAGGTGCTGTCAAGCGCCAGAGACCACAACTGTTTTGGTTGGTGTGTCAGTGGAGGAGATGGAACGACACTTTCAGTAGCCGCAAGAAAATGGCCTTAAGCCAGAACATAAGAATAAAGGGAGTGTGATTTATAGTTGTGCTGACTCCTCTTTTGCTGCCATGAAGTTGTCATGTTGTTGTCATGGTTCCTATGCTGCATTTTGCAAGATGACTCTGTTCAACAGTTCTTTATGAAAAGAAGATTAACTTTTGAGGTATGAATGAACATAAGAGATCACACACTTGATGTAATTTTTCCACACTTTTTTGCATACTTAATTTTGTGACAAAGGATGCTCTGTGCTTATTTTTTGGTGTATATTTTTTGGGATAGACATGCGCTCAATGATGACACATTCGGTGTTCACTGCTCTGAAAAAAATCAACATCCAATTTATTTCACTGCTGCAGTCAAAATCAAAATTTGGTGAAATTAGTTTGATTCCTTTTGTCTGGTTGATCTCAGATTGTGCGAGAGCTGAGACCTGACTGTGTTTCTCCTGAGACCTGAAGCTGTTGTGTCTGACGTTTGAAACCTGACACCGGTTACTATTTACAGTCTCTTTGTAATTAGCCCTTTTAGATACATGCAGTTGTTCAGTGTTCTAGTTCCAGTGTTCACTCGTAATATACTCAGAAAAGCATACTGTGATGATATTTCCTGTGCAAAATTGACCTGCATTCACCCTTATATGCAAGGAGGGCCTGGGTTCGATTCCCCAGCCGGGTGACCGGGTTCCTCCCACAGTCCAAAGACATACAGTTAGGCCAATTGGACATGCTACATTGTGAGTGTGTGTGTGATTGTGTCTGTCTGTCTGCCCTGCGATGGACTGGCGACCTGTCCAGGGTGTATCCTACCTTCTGCCCGATGGCTGCTGGGATAGGCTTCAGCAACCCCCCTGTGACCCAAAAGGAGAAGTAGGTTAGAAAGTGTGTGTATATTTCAGCCAGGAGTATAGTTTGAATGTGTAAGGGTTTATTAGGCTTAGTACACAATTCACAATATTTTCATAAATATTTATATTATATTTCATAAATACTGTTTCATAAAATCTGTTTAGTTCAGAGTGACAACATGGCCAAAAACTACCCTGTTTGCCTCAACTGTAATACTAAATATATATTTATTTTCATTCAATACCCACAAAACTGATCTGACACTATTCTGTTTATTTTTAAGTGATAACATTGACAGCATTGCAATGATCTAAGAATCCACATGAAAAAAATAATAGACTGAAAATTACAATGCATTCAAACTATATATTTCATTTTCTTTGGGGAGGTAGTATTTGTGTATTTTTTAATATTTTACCCTTCATAATGTAATTATAAAATGCATATAATAGAGAAAATGCATCAGTGAACATCAATCAACTGGTATAGAATCAACTCAGAAAGCTCTTTATCTGCCAGTTGCACACAATGACTGGGAAGAATTAAGGTCCACTTCTCCACACAACGGCTTTAACTGTGTGATGTTGGAGGGCTTTTTTGCATGTACAGCCTGTTTCAAGTCCCCCCCGCCCCCACATTCTGCACAGATTTTCTAGTGCATTGTTGAGTTCATGGTTGACTCAGCGATAGGAGGCTGCCCAAAGCAGCAAAACAGCCCAAAACCTTACAACTGCAATTGGCCACTGCTCCAGAAGCCTTGTTCTTCATCCAAAACTCAACTTCATGCAAACCTCAATAGTTGCTTGCTGTTCTTTTCTTTCAGCAGAAACTTACTGACCTTTCATGCACATTAGCATCGCACTGCCTTTCTGAGTTTCTCAGCCTTGACCCGACTGTTTATGAAAACTTCATTGAGGATGTTTTGGTCAATCCGTGGGCTGAGTTTGGGATGGCTCTTAGCTTGGCAGTAATGTAGAATGTAGAATCTCTATGAATCATATAATTTGCATATGAATATGGATAATACATGGTATTGTGAACAAATTAAGATGTGAAATGTCAAGCTATCCTTCATATTTAAGGTCACCTGAATGAAAGTGAATTCATTTGTGATGTTTATGTGAGAATGATGTGTTGAAACATTTAATTTCCACATTTACTTGACACCCTTAACACCAAAGCAAAGACATGTTGAGCATTTGAGGTTTGTTTCTTTACATTTTCACTGCAGTTATGAGGCTAATGTAGGTAAGAAGTTAAACCAGCAAGTATGTGAAGATTCAGACTTGCAGTGTGCACAATGCTGACTGGTCGAGGGTAACATCAGCCTTGGAGCTCCAGCAAGGAAAGTGAAAAGTGACTTGACTTCCATTTACTTTTGACAGTTTAATTCACTTGAACTCATTTGAACTTGCATATAAAGTAATGGTTTGGTGAAAAATGAAATGTCCATGATTGTCAACTTACCCCAGATGGATTCAATCAGTTAAGACATGTTTGGCGTCCACATTTTGCTGCTTTAGTTTAGGACATTGCTAACAAACACTACAGTCAATGGTTACCCAAATGTTTTCTGTAAATACATTCCCAAAACTTTCTTGAAACTTGTTGTTTTCTAAAGTGACTTCCCTCAGCAAGTTTTGTTCACCACATCAAAATGTCTGTGCAAGCTTAATGAAGTCCTAGATGTGGTTTAAGCAGGTTGAGAAACGTTTTGGGGATTTATTTACAGAAAAGATTTTGGTGTCTATTGACTTTGTGTTGTTAACTATAGCCTGGTAGCTCCAGTGCTAAACTAAAGAAGCAAAATTTGGGCACCAAACATGCCTTAGCAGATCAACTACATCTAATATAAGTGGAAAATTGTATTTGCTGATTTTTCACTGAACCACTTTAACAGCCTTTCATGTGACTCTATTAATTTGCACATAATTGCTCTTGTGGTGCAGCCAGGAACTGTAATCAGTATTAAAAAACAGAGTGTTAACCCACCGTAGAAAATGCCACAATGCATTTATGTAGAAACAGTTGTGTGTATACAATAATAGTACAGCATTAATGTTCAGCCTCTCGCAGTGGAAGAATGTTCATTAAACACTGCTGAAAACTCATTTCACTATTTGCTATTCATGTTACCTGCATTCCAGAAAATGTCACCATAAGGATTTACACAATAATTAATAAAAATCAACCCTCACAGCGCTTTCACACATATCATGGTCCGTGGTGCTGCAGTCGTGGATGTAAAAGCTGTTCAGGCTATAAGTAGCTTTTAGAAGTGAGGCTATTAGCCCATTACAGGCAACAGAAAGTGGAGCCATTTCCATGACAACTCCACGTTGAAGTCACTCTATAGGAACTTAATTACTTTACTTCAGAGCTGTACTGTACATTGATTTGGATGAATGGAAGCCACAGTGTACATCGATGAACATCTATTTGCTGCAATGCATCGAAATGCTCAACTCTTTTACTTGTTATCTTAGTTCTGGTCAATGGAAAACAATGCTGACATTTGTTAAACAGGACCAACAGTGCATGTATCATGTAGAAGAGAAACTGATCCATGTTTAGGACATGGTGCTTATGATGAATGATGAACGTGATGTGGTGCTTATGATGAAAATAGAATGTGCATGTGGGTACGTGTACCATGCATTACTAGACTTTTGTGTCTGATTTAATGCAAGCATTTTTACATCGACCACAAAGACATTACAGCACCCATATATTACATTTTCTTCACATTTAGGTTAGCTTTTTATCCACCAAAAACAGTCACGATTCATTTTTACATGAACATGTTCCAACCACTATTTATCCTTTCAAACCAGATCGACACATGTAAATGAGTTCTGATTGGCTATACTTTTATCATTCAAAAAAGCAGTCCAAGCTGAAACACTCCTTATAACTTGTGCGAATGGGTGGAGCTTCAAAGAATGACATAGGAAGAATGGACTGTTAGATGAATATACAGATGAACAGACAGATGAATGTAAATGTGCTTATTTTTTGTAAGAAAAAAAGACTAGCAGAAACAGTGAATTCAAAATGTGCTGTTTTTGCCACTTTGTTTCCATATATGAACTGTATGGACAGATGAGTGAACAATTTGTTTCTAAACTTTCAACCCTTAAATATCCAGGGCCCACTGGATGGCCCAAAGTTTTATTACACACTTCTACAACTTAAATGTAGCTCCAGTAAGAACTGAAGTAGCTGCTAGATAATACGTCTCAGTGTGTAATAGGCGTGTGATTTTAAGAGGTTGGCAGTGTTTATATGCTACATTGAAATCTTTTATTTCAAAAAAGTGACCAAAAAATCTAGTTTCTGCACTGTTCAATCACTGAGATGTAAACAAAGTCATTCAGAGTGGTTTGACATGAATTGGTTCATTGTAGAGGAATTTGCTGACTCATATTTCTTTATAGTGATGGTGACAGGAACCTGGGCTTGCAAAGTCTGCACTGCATATATGGCCATTTTATTTACTACACAAAACCACCAGTGAACCTACTTGTGCCTGGTGTGTTATCATGGAATGTTGATGATAAAGTAGCCTAGTGGAAAATTTGAAAAGAAAAATAAAACCTTTGGAGACTATTTTACCTCACAACAATATTTCAGACCTCAGGCAACATATTAGCAATTACTTTTTGTAATAACTTTCTGTGATATAGCTTTTAGAGGCATTGAACTGTTCAGATGTCTGGTTCCTATCACCAACAATGTTGACAATTTTGACTTTATGAGTTTCTCTATGCATAAGATTTTCATGACTTTTCATTTTAACCATGTATTTATGTATTTTATATCGAAAAAACAGTACTTTTGGCAATATAAAAAATATACACTTTTGAATCAAGTAAACTTAATAGACCACTGTTTTCAGTTGTGAGATAATTTAAGTAGATTGTGCTTTTTGTTTTTCAAGGACACAATTTTGCAAAGTATTTGCATGCTAGAACCTTTCTAGCCTTTTGTTCTTCATTGAGTGGCAGCTTTCCTGCTTGCAGTCTCAGCTTCCCACACATTCTCTGAGGGACAATAAGATTTAAAGGCAGAAAGGAAGGCTGAACAGTCGCCTGCAACAATATATTACAAATATGAGCATGTATAGATGGGCTCTATCTTCAGTGCTCTCCAAACTGCTTTGTAAGCCTTTCGAAGTCCACTTGGTCTGTGACACGCTGATTAATGACAGTAGGGACCATCTGATAGTCTCCCTTCTGTTGTATGTGCACAGTCAGGAGGTAGGCTATATTCTTTGTCATAGCCTCTGTCATTTAAGAGCAAAAGCCATAACATATGGTAAATAAAGCTCTCTCAACACACCAAGCTCTTAACTGGACTCACGCCCTAACAGGGCTTGCAACACACACTGCTCCATTCCACAGCAATGCTCTGTTGACACACTGGTCTACAAACAGACTCTCATGAGAGCTAATTCATCGGAATTGACCAATCCATGCTGCAATGTTCATTTAAAATGATATTAATTTTGTTTGCATGTCAAAGGTCACACTGTTGAGATGAGCGGATAGGCTTTTATTTATCACAGTGATACATTTGTCATTGTTATTTCCATCCTGTCTATTTTCAGGTAGCTACAACAACATGCAGCACTGTTAAAAGTCTATAATACATAAGTAAATTTGCAGATACATATATAAAGAGATTACATTAAGCAAGACTTGTGCATCTAAGCAATTCCTGGTGGGATATTATAATGTTTTTAAATGAATAAATACAACCCAATTCCAATGAAGTTGGGACATTGTGTAAAACATAAATAAAAACAGAATACGATGATTTGCAAGTCCTTTTCAATCTATATTCAATTGAATACACTACTGTTGTTCAAACGGATAAACTTCACAGTTTTTTGCAAATATTCACTCATTTTGAATTTGATGCCTGCAATACGTTCCAAAGAAGTTGGGACAGGGGCATGTTTAACACTGTGTTACATCACCTTTCCTTTTAACAACACTCAATAAGTGTTTGGGAACTGAGGACACTAATTGTTGAAGCTTTGTAGGTGGAATTCTTTCTCATTCTTGCTTGATGTACAACTTCAGTTGCTCAACAGTCCGGGGTCTCCGTTGTCGTATTTTGTGCTTCATAATGCGTCACACATTTTCAATGGGAGACAGGTCTGGACTGCAGGCAGGCCAGTCTAGTACCGGCACTCTTTTACTACGAAGCCACACTGTTGTAACATGTGCAGAATGTGGCTTGGCATTGTCTTGCTGAAATAAGCAGGGACGTCCCTGAAAAAGACGTTGTTTGGATGGCAGCATATGTTGCTCCAAAACCTGTATGTACCTTTCAGCATTAATGGTGCCTTCACAGATGTGCAAGTTACTCATGCCATGGGCACTAACACACCCCCACACCATCAGAGATGCTGGCTTTTGAACTTTGCGCTGATAACAATCCGGACAGTCCTTTTCCTCTTTTGCCCAGAGGACACAACGTCCATGATTTCCAAAAACAATTTGAAATGTGGACTCGTCAGACCACAGGACACTTTTCCACTTTGCGTCAGTCCATCTCAGATGAGCTCAGGCCCAGAGAAGCCGGCGGCGTTTCTGGGTGTTGTTGATATCTGGCTTTCGCTTTGCATGGTAGAGTTTTAACTTGCACTTGTAGATGGAGCGACGAACTGTGTTCACTGACAGTGGTTTTCTGAAGTGTTCCTGAGCCCATGTGGTAATATCCATTACAGAATGATGTCGGTTTTTAATGCAGTGCCGCCTGAGGAATCGAAAGTCACGGGCATTCATTGTTGGTTTTCTGCCTTACTTGCAGAGATTTCTCCAGATTCTCTGAATCTTTTGATGATATTATGGACTGTAGATGATGAAATCCCTAAATTCCTTGCAATTGCACATTGAGAAACATTGTTCTCAACAATGTTGTTCACACAGTGGTGAACCTCGCCCCATCCTTGCTTGTGAACGACTGAGCCTTTCAGGGATGCTCCCTTCATACTCAGTCATGACACTCGCATGTTTCCAATTAACCTGTTCACCTGTGGAATGTTCCAAACAGGTGTTTTTTAAGCATTCCTCAACTTTCCCAGTCTTTTGTTGCCCCTGTCCCAACTTCTTTGGAACGTGTTGCAGGCATCAAATTCAAAATGAGTGAATATTTGCAAAGTTTATCCGTTTGAACATTAAATATCTTGTCTTTGTAGTGTATTCAGTTGAATACAGGTTGAAAAGGATTTGCAAATCATCGTATTCTGTTTTTATTTATGTTTTACACAACGTCCCAACTTCATTGGAATTGGGGTTGTAAATAAATAAATAAATAATCAATCAAAGTAACATTTTAGATGCCTCCAATTTGACATACAGACCTCTAGATGATTACAAAATAACAGAAAACTGTAAAACATGAAGTAAGAAAGGACAATTACATGAATATCCAGCATGCCTTGTATTTCAAAAGTGCCAGAGATGGGATGAATGAGATTTTTGCCATTCATAACATTCTATAAAACTTGTCAAGCTTCACAACAGCTTTTGAGAAAGATTGTGTTTGTGGGCGGAGCATGGACAGATTCATACTAGCAAACTAGCAAAAAAAGATAATTACAGTATGTTCTGTTATTGCTTCTTGGTGCTCCCAGAATTCTTGAAATAATGAAAAAAATGTTTTTTCTTTAAAAAATCTACATTTACAGTGTGTGAAATATAACTGTATATAAATTTACAAAAATATGAACAATACAAATGATTAGAATGTTGAACGGCAGTGTAATGGTAGCATTTTAATGCAAATTACTGTTATGTAATGTCGACTCTAAATGAAGGTAAGCTTGTCCAGCCTCACTGCAATTTATGTGAAAGAACACGTTTGTGGGTGTGTTGGATGGATTGATCAATTCACTCATGAAAAGTGATGGATGCTTGATGTTATGGATAGAAGTGGTAGCTCTGCTTCTTCTTTTTTTACCCCATTCTTCATTCTGATCAGCGGGTGTTTCCTAAGCAGCCTAAGTATCAGTGTTATTTTCAGGCCTGATGAGATTTACTTTTCAGTGTTCTGTCACAGGTTTACATTGACATGCTCATTCCACCTAGAGCATTTTTACTTCTTTAGGTATTTGATTTTTGGAAATGCATCATCTTACTGAGTATACAGTGGGGTCCATAAGTATTTGTACATAGCCAAATTTATTGTTATTTTAGCTGTCTACCACAGCATACTGGAGTTGAAATTAAATAATGAAGTACTTACTTTCAGCTTTAATTAGAGGGTATTTACAACCAAATTGGGTGCATGCTGTAGGAATTACAACCATTTTCAAAGATCCCCCACCACCACCCATTTTCAGGGGCTCAAAAAGTAACTGGACATAATCATAAATTCAATTGTTCTTTTTAGATACTTGATTAAAAAACTCTTGCGGTCAGTGACAGTCTGAAGGCTGGTACTCATAGGCACCACCAGACACTGGGTTTCATCACCTGTGTTGCTCTGTCAAGCCTTTGGTGCAGGAGTCTTTAGTTCCTGCTTGTTCTTGAGGTGTTTGCCTTCAGTAAGTGAAATGCATGCTCAGTTGAACTGAGGTGATTCAGGCAATTGACTGTAATGTTCACTAGATTTCAATGCAAATACCCCCAAATTAAAGCTGAAAGTCTGTGCTTTGAAGCTTTGAAGCTTTGCTGCTGTTTTTTGTTATTAATGTGGATTTAAATACTGTTACAGTAACAGTACCCACCTGAGTAAACACCTTACACTATAACACTAAGAGTCCTTGGGCAAGACTTCTAACATTACCTTTGCATACCTGTGTACAGGGTTGGGATAGCTACTGAAACATTTGTAGCTAGCTACAATTTAGCTACTTTTCCAGAAAAGGTGCTGGCTACTTTTTAGCTAAAATAGTGCACTACATTTCAGCTGCTTTCAAATGATGACTGTCAAAATGTTTGTGAATCTCCACGTGACACAAGCCCAACTCACAGTGTGAACAAAACACTGCATTTAATCATGTCTCAGAAAGAAACATACAATTGAAAACCTGCAAATATACAAAAAGATCACCAAAAAGTGAGTTCAAGTGTAACCAACAATCAAACTTAGACAACCAAAGGTGTGATATCCAACAAACATTTAGACTAAGTAAAGGCAAAGTCAATCATTCTAAGTTTTCCCTAAAAAAATCAACAAAATTAACCGAATACAGACCAAACTATTTTGCGCAAAGCACTGTGAACTGTTAAAAAGAAAACTGGTCCAATTTAAACATTTCAGCAACAAATGTACAGACATGACATTCAGAGTCCTTTGTTAAACTTCAGCAACACTTCGGCCTCAAAATCTTGATCAGTGACCCTGACTCTGACTATTAGTCTATTACGAAAATGTTTGTTCCACTTTAGCTAAGGCACCATACGGATCTTTTACTGCCCTCTTTCAGCTCAACAGCAGAACTAGCTTTTAGGTAGAATAACATAATTCAGCTCTGCTGATCGTTCTAACACAGTCTTATGGTCTTAAACGCTGGAGTTAACATATAACTGCTAACAGGGCTGTAACTAGGATCAGAATGTTTGTGAGGTCCATTCTGCAGAAATGTTACTCACATCTCATCATTATTAAAATAACTTCCAAATATGAGTATTACAGCAACAATACGTTTCTCCTTTTATTTATTTTTTATTCAATCACTGCTCCTTTTTTACCCATTAATAGTTGTTATGCACCTTTTTCTTTCATTTGTTTCTTCTTCATCCCTCCATTCTTCCATAAACTGCTATTAATGTTCTGTCATGATTGGCTCCTCCCACTCCTCCATGTGCTTTTCTGTTTACTTTTTATCATCCATGTGCTTCTTTGTTTGGTTTCCTCCCATTTCTGCCCCTTGTTTCTAGTGCTGGTCTTTGTTCGAACATGTTTGATGTATTGTATTGTATTCTCGTGGTGTTTGGTTCTTGTTTGAGTTTTTGTGTTCATTTTGTCATGTCTGTTCCCCCGTGCTTTTTGTATCTGCTGTTTGAACCTGGATCGTTTTAATGATGACCCTGGATTATCTCAGTGTATGCATCCGCCTCCTCTCTCCATGTTACATGTTCCATAAATGTATTGACCTGTTTAAGTGTAATTAATCATTTAACTATTTATTTATATGTTTATTTTCAGCTAAAAAATACATTAAACCTACATTAAATCAGGGGATAGTTTCAAATTTGTTTTGTTTCATTTATCACTCTCTCTGTCTTTGCTTGTTTCTTTTGCATCTATGTACTCACCGATTATTGTAAAAGCACACATTAAACATATCGCTGTTGTCCAAAAGGGTAACTTTACAGGAGAAGGAAAAGACATACTTTACTTTTAATGTAAGTCAGTGGAACCAGGCTGTTTTTGAAGTAATTTTTAACCATTTCTTTTGGACCATTCATCATGAAATTACGAAATAAAGGACAATATGAATTTTCAAATTAGGTCAAAAACTGAAAATTGACAAAAGCAGAGATACAGGGTTTTGTTCCGACAGTAGCGATATGTTATAAAAAGGCTGTGTGTACCAAAGCCCAGTTAAAGGCAAAGTTGCTACTTATACAGTTAATGAGAGAAAATATAGTCTAATGTACCTGCTGGTCTCTTAATCTTTGCTATCTGATACCTTCAATATGCTGGTTAACAGTGAACTTTCATGTTGCTTGTAGTATGTTATGAGTACGGAACACAATACTTTAATTTCACATCTAATCACTAATATAGCCCACTATGGAGCCTGTAGCCTAAACTGAGCAGCTACTGGAGCTAGACTAATGCAGCTGATTTAGCTAGCAACATTACGAGCAGTCAAGATGGTAAAATGAATATGAAATGCTTTGGTTGCAACCCCTGAGCTAAGACAGTAAGAGTAAAAAATTTGTAGGCACTACAACTACTAGCTACATTTCATAAAACTGTAGTGGCTACAGCTATTAGCTACAAATATTTGTAACTAACAACAAAAAGTAGCGTGCTACTTAGCTACTCCCCCTTCCCCGTCTGTATAAAATGATCAAATTGTAAGTCACTCTGGATTAGAGCGTCTGCCAAATGTTATAAATGTTAATGTAACAGTCATGCTGATAGCAGCATCATGAAGGCCCTTAAACTAATTCATGTGCCAGCTATTTAATCTGTCCCAAAAATCTGCCTGAAGATCTTGATGAGGTACACCCAGGTGCGTGCTGACACCGCTAAGCTTCGTCTCACTCCTGATTAGTAGAGAACGTGAGCTGGTGACTGGAGCGACTCCTTGTTGAAGCCTGTGACACTCCTCAGTGGCAGAGCGTGATTGACAGCTTGACATAATGAGCCTGCCCTTGGGCTGGTGTCTGACTCATCCATATGACATCACTGACAGGCCAGCCTTGTTACCACGGCAATCTCATCTCATCTCCAATCCTGCCCTGACACCCTCATTCCTCAAACATCCGCCCTATGACCCATGAAGAATCGTAAAGTGCCTTTTGTCCAGTGCTGGGGAATAAGGCCATATGTTGTCTTAGGATTTGTATAGTATTAAAGACATATTGCATATTGCAGAAAAAGGGAAGACAATTGTTGTAAATCAATGTGCAATAAATAAATAAATAAATAATCAAGAAATAAATCAAATCAAGTGCTCTATTAATGTCCTAATTAAGACTGACATGGAACATTGGATAATATTTCATTACTTATAATGAGGCTCTGTGGATTTCAGTGACTAATTCTTCTCTGCCTCCACACATTCTTCAAATTTAGTAAAACAGTCAGCATATATCAGGACCTTAAACAGTTATTCAAAATAAAAGAGCAACAGAAGTAGTCGGCAATAATGGTACAGAGACAGTATTAGCACTGATAGTACCTAGCACAATTGCTCAGGGTCAAACTGAACTTTCACTTTAATTAGTAGTTTTTGCAAATGCTGGTTTTTGACAAGGTTAGCTTTCAGTATGTCACATGTGCAACTCTGTCAGCACAGCAAACAGCTGCATTTGCTGGGGACTGCAGTAAAGTAAGTTGCTAATTAGTTGCGCTAGGCTAATAGGCACACATTTTCAATAGTGATTCACAAGGCTGAGTTCTTTCCTAGATATTCCTTGGTGGCCCTCAGAAATGTGTAGAAACCAGTATGTTAATCAGCCAAACGAGTTGCACTGTATGTGACATGCTCACTAAGTGTGCCAATTAAAAATGAATTAATCAATGGGCAAATAATGATGAAATACAGCTTCAGGACTTCATGCAAAGAAGCTCTGACGTGTTATTTGAGGCTCGTATTTATATCAGTATTTATATATGTGAATGAGAGGGAGGCAGGTGGAAAGGTGAAGATGCAAGGAGTAGAGGTGGTAAAGGTGGATGACTTCAAATATCTTGGGTCAACTATCCAGAGCAATGGACAGTGCAAAAAAGATGTGAGGAAGAGGGTGCAGGCAGGATGGAGTGGGTGGAGACGGGTGTCAGGGCTGATGTGTGACAGAAGTATAGCAGCAAGAGTGAAAGGGAAGGTTTACAAGACAGTAGTGTGTCCTGCTATGATGTATGGTTTGGAGACTGTGGCTCTGTCTAAAAGACAGGAGGCTGAGCTGGAGGTGGCGGAGATGAAGATGCTGAGATTTTCGTTGGGAGTGACAAGAATGGACAAGATTAGAAACGAGCAGATCAGAGGGACAGTGAAGGTGGAGCAGTTTGGAGATAAAGCCAGAGGTTGAGATGGTTGAGATGGTTTGGACATGTGTTGAGGAGGAATAGTGGATATATTGGTCAAAGAATGTTGGAGATGGAGCTTCCAGGTAGAAGGAGAAGAGGTAGACCTCAGAGAAGGTTTATGGATGTAGTGAAGGTGGATATGGAGATGGTTGGTGTGAAAGTAGAGGAGGCAATGGATAGGGCAAGATGGAGGCAGATAATCCGCTGTGGCGACCCCTAAAGGGAGCAGCTGAAAGAAGATTTATATCAGTCTCAATGCTTCTTTTGCAGACTGGGGTGCTATGATTCTCTCAAGTGAAATATTAATGTTCTGGTGTGACATCGAAGCTTTCTAAATGACTTCAAAAGTCAAAGCAGATTTGTCTTTGTTGTTCTTCTACATCACACACTGCCATTGTTTCCTTTCAATTCTTAGGAGGCTTCAGTTTTGTAGAATGCAAATTCTCACAGTCATGGAAATCTTGACAAAGGCAAAACTGAAAGCAATCCCTTTCAGTTGTATGCTTGACACTTTTATTGTGAGCAGTGTGCACAGTGGAAAATGAAAAAGAAAACAGGTAGTATACTGTTGAAGGGCCTGTATCACGGAAAAATTTTCATAATTTAATTTAAATATGTATAAACAATGCTAAAGTTCCTCTTCAGCTCACACTGTACATATGAAAACTAAGCTGCAAACCAGCCTGTTTTGAATAATTTGTTTTTTTATGTCATATGTGAACCCAATGGGCTCTCCAAATTAATAACTAGGAGAAGGCCAAAACATGCACGTTAGCTTATACAGCCATTAATGTCTAAATAGCTGGCAACACAACTGAGCACACCTCACAGGCAACATGTCCAAATTGTGCTCATTTTGACATAGATCTCTTGGGCATAGAATTCACCAGAGCTGCACAGGTTGCTACTGGAATACTCTTCAACTCGTCCAGTTTCTGAAAGGAGGGGATCACACCCTGCTTCAGAAAGTTACAGTACATGTTGGAATTCATGTTTCCCTCAATGAACCGCAGCTCCCCAGTGCTGGCAGCACTCATGCAGCTTCAGACCATGATGCTACCACCATCATGCTTGACTGTAGGCAAGAGACAGTTGCCTTGGTACTCCTCACCAGGAAGGAGTATTTATTGATCCCATATATATGGGATCAATAAATACTAAGTTAGAAGTGGACCTCAGGGAAAACAATAATAAAATGCAAGAAAATCACAGGCCCTTTGAAGTCTAGCATCTGGTCATGCTATAGCTAAATGTGTAACTTGCCAACTGTTGCATAGCAATGAAATTGAGATGCAGGGTGAAGCTCTCACATACTGAGGGTACGTTGCTGTTCTGTAGCCATGGGTCTTCAGTGAGCCTGTGATTGACTTGTCTTGAATCATTTCACTGACTGTCAGCCTTCCAGTCACATCAAACAAAGGAAGCAGCACTCTTCAGACCCTTTAACCGACACTGATTGATGTGTGGTAAGGCCGGAAATACCAAGGGGCCTCGCTTTTTCTCTCGTGCTATACCAGAGCATGTACCTCCAGGCAAGGCTTTCACAAGTGAGCTGCCCAGGCCGAGAATACTGCGCAAATAGATTCATTCATTTGTAGGTTACTTTGCTGGCTGGCAAAACCTCGGGTTAATTTACAGAAGACTCAGACTTTATTTCCCTCCTATTTCACCTTGGTAAATGAGAAAAAGTGATGATATGAAAAAAATGAGCATCCTTTGCAATTACAGGGGCTGGTGGTCCTCTCTCAGAAGATTTAGTCTAATGAGGGGAATGGATGCAGTCTGAGCAGGTGTAGATCTGAGAGAACCAAGTGTAGAACAGATATGAGAATTCATTCTCAGAATGTTCACTAATTACAGTCCACATGAAGGTCTGTTCTTCCCCTTTCTCTCACTCTGTCGTTCTCTCTCTCTCTCTCTCTCTCTCTCTCTCTCTCTCTCTCTCTCTCTCTCTCTTTCTCTGTCTCTCTCTCTCTCCCTGTTTTTGATTTTCTAAAAATAGGCTGATCTCTTTATGTATGCAGATCACTTACCCCATTCATTTAGATTTAGTCTTTATTCTCTTTATCCTTACAGTTATAGTTATTGTTGCTGCTCATTGGCAATTCTAGGATTTTTTGTGTGGAGCCATAATGGGCTGTAGTTAATGTTCAGAAGCCAAATAAATGCCTTCAAGTTCAAAGAGTTCCAAAATTGCATTGATGTTTTGGCTTATTGTATATACAAACCCAGTTCTAAAACAGTTGAGGCAGTAGCTAAATTGTAATCAAGAACAGCATATGTGAAACTTCACAGAACTTTAAACTTTTTCACATGACAAGATTTCACAGTTCACATGACTGGCATGTTCAGCCTTCAAAACAGCAAATATTGCCTTTTTCAAACCCTTTTCGTTTTTTCCCTTTTTTATAACATTTGAAAACACAATCAATGCTCTTAATATTGTGGCTCCTCTCTGTATAAACCCCTACTACATCTTCCATTGATGTTGCCTTGATCTAGGCTTCCTTTTTTTCCAGTTCCAGTCCTTTAGTATACTTGCACCCGTTGCAAACTGTGTTATATTAGAATATTAGTGCTAGGTCTTCAAATGGACCAGAAATGTTGAAACTTAAAAACAACACCAATAAAGTACTGTGAGAAAGTCTTAGGCACCCAAGACACATTTTAAAAATATATTTATTTGTGTAGTAAGTGTGAAAAGGTTAAACAAAGTGTTTATTTGAATATTAATTAATAATGATTAATGCCGAGTATTATATGTCATTAAAAAGCAACTCCTGGTTTGACCAATCAGTGCTTTATTAATTGTGCTCATGATGTAATGGATGATATTAACAAGTCTCTGTGGTGGCTGTGAAGGTGTCAAGGAAAAATATGGACCCAAGACATTCTTGTTACTTTTTATTGTTTTTATGTTTATTTGAATTACGAATACGACTTTATTCTAATGTATATTGTGATAAACTCACTGCTGAGGTCAATTGTTTAAAAATTAGTTTAGATGCCTGAAACTTTTGCACAGTACTATAAATATATATATATACTTCCTGACCAGGCTAAATCAGGTACAAACATACAGAAAACCTTTAAAATCAAAGTGAATTGCTTTGAAAGCAGGAATTACATGCATTATATGTTACTTACCATGTGCTACATGCAATCAGTCACTCCATTTGTACAGTCACCAAAAGGGCTCAGACATGTACACTGAAGAGATTTAACAATCACCCTACTGCTGAGCTCTGAAAGTGCTGCGGGTGACGAACTATATGTTAATTGTACACTAACGCACAGCAGTGTTTTATAGACTAGGGCAAGCTGGGCTTGCTACTAGCAGACAAGGCAGGACTGAATTTGCGGCAGTTTTGAGACTGTAATGTGCGGAAAAGCTGAAGTGATATGCCAAATCAAAATACAAAGTCAAGGTGAAGGGTTTTGTGTTTTTTGATTGGTTTTGTGTTTCTTTGTTTAGTAACTACATGTTTGCAACAAGATCAAACTTTCTTATGATGCATTAAATCCTATATATCATCATTTTTACAGGAGAAGAGAAATCTCTCAGCCTCAGGATTTGAAAGCAAAGAATTTTCTCTTAGAGGGTTCTTTAATAAATGTATTGGTTATATATAGAGCCATGAACACTCAAGCAACCACTTGAGTGCATAAACTGTTTTTTTGCATTAGAAAATGGTTCTTCTCCATGATATGAACAAGTATTGTTATTTATTTATTAATTTTTGCTACTATATAGAATCCTTTTTCCTACAAATGAGCAATACAGCATGCATTTCACAAATGTAATACAACTGGTAAGAATCCCTCTGGTGTCAACCAATCCTAACTGCTAACTTAGCCATTGATTTATAGGCTAATAAATACAACCGATAAATCCAACATTAGTGTAACTCTTACTTCGGCAATTGGGAAAAAAACATTAAGAAAACTGCATTTCTATCTCTGCTCAGCACAAAATTGACTCCAGTGACTTTTACCCTTTCAGCCAGAGAAAATGGGTCTAAATAAAGTATCTAAACAGCCAGCTACTAACTGCACCTTGCTAACTATTAGCTTCTAGCTTGCTGTCCTTCTTATTTGATGAATCATTCCTGTGGCTTGAGTAGTCTATTTTTTCCAGTGTACTGACAGTTTGAAGACAGTTACCTCACTCTAGAGACCACTACAGCATCGCTGAAAGATATCCAAGTAAGCATGTTTATAACACATGTAGTGATGGATACATTTTGTGTCAAAGTGCCTCTTCAATATGCATTAATGTAACAAGATTATATTCCGAGTCATTTTGCAGCATTTCTATATTTCTCTGGTCTATTCATCATGAAATGTAAAGAGCAACTGACATTTTCAAATGGAAAGAAAACAGTTATGAGATGTATAACAGCTATATCAGAGTATGTTGTATTTTTAGCCTATAATAGTTGAGACTTCTGTTTTAATTTCAGTACCTGCACTGTCAGGAGAGAGGCATTCTGTACAGGCTCTTTTTTTGTCCCAGCTCCCAAAATCAATGTAAATGTACTCTTAAAGCTACAAAATGGCCCTTGATGCCCAATTATGCCCCTTATGTTATAGGTGAACTGCAATCACTTTCAGGGAAAGGTGCATAATTTTTACCTTTTTTATAAATATGTCAGTACAACTTAAAGAGGAATTCCAGTAAAAACAAAAAATAATTCTGCATAATTAAATGTAGATTAAGATGGGCACAACATCATTTAGAGTTGTGTGCTGTGAAATGTGCTGTTATGGAGAAACTTGTTAGAATTGTTCACAGTGATGGGAACCAGATGTCTGAATAGTTTAATACCTAAATATTGCATCATGCTGCATGAAATATTAACAGATACAGTGCCTGATATCTGAGGCATTCACGATTGTTATGCTCTTTGGCCTAAAATGTTTTTTTTTGGCCTAGTTTTGCTTTTTTGGTCTAAAGTTTAAAAATATGTACATGGCTGAGTGGTGCATGCAGGGTGTTGCAAGGTCGGATAGTACTGAAAGACAGCATTCTTCAGATTCACCATATTACATAATAAAGAATCTCAGAAGATGTATAGGTCCTCTGGTGGTTTTGGATGGTAAACAAACTTGCATTGAAGACTTGCATTGTGACCCTGTGACATACCCTTGAGTGTACGACCCCAGTGACAGCATTTGTCCTCTGGATGGTATTGTTTAGTACCTTTTTTCCAAGAGTGTGTGATTTTAATATTTATATAAGTAGTAAAATGTCCAATGAAATCAGTAGTGGAAATAATAGAGTAGTTTAATGATTAATAGCAGCTTATTTTATTATGGGCAGACTGGGGTAACAGTGCATGTGAATTGACATGTATGTGATTCTAGTTGTAAAAGGGAAGCTGTGGCTATTACCTGCCTTCACCCACATCACACAGTCATTCCTCTGTCCTATCTGTGCAGCACTCTGTGGCAACTCCCAGCCTGCGAACAGATATCAGCACAAAGGATCCTGTGTGTGTGTTCAAACACACTTTGCCCTTCGCAGCACACACACCGACGCTCGCATCTGCCTGCACCAAACGATGAGCAAAACATGTGAGTTACACCTCTGTTTATGGCTTTCAGATACACAGTGACTGTAATGCTCAGGACTATGAATAATGCGGTTATTGAGCTTTACTGAATGATCACAGGCTGTTGTTGAACTTTACGTTGTAACTTAGAATGCCAGATCACCTGGACACAGAAGGTACTGGTTATTAGCAACAATCAAGGAACAGTGTGGGACTTTACAAAGTGTCGGATATGTTCACTCAAAAAAAGTGTCATGGAGGAGTCATGAAGAACTGTACCTGTAATGTGGAAGAAGGATATGAATATGATCCGTATGAAAGAGCTGGCTGTAAACCACTTTGCTCAATGATGGCATCTCACACTGCTCAACTTCAGAGAGACACCGAAGCACTGTCTCATTAAGCACTATCTCACTGTTGACTTAAACCTCAAGGGCATATTTGGCAATCAGTACTTTTACAGTTCATGGCATTTAGAGGTATTCAGTTCTGTATACCAGATTATTGGTATTGAATTATATAAAACGAAATTTTTCTTTTGCTATGCAGTTTTACACGTCAAATTCTGTGTTGAATATATATCAAATTGTGAATATTTTGGTGCTCAGCTCTATATGCCAAATTCTTCTTTTGATTTTCAGTTCTATGTATTACATTCTTAATCTGTTGATGTTCAATTCTACATACCAAAGTACTATTCTGTTGTTATCCAAATCTATAGACCAAATTATTGTTCTTTAAGTATACAAAATTGATTTGATTACATTGTTATTACAGTATTACATGTAATAATCAGTAAATAATACATTATTATTAAGAGGAATGACTGTGTACACACTGTTGTATATGTTTAATTTTTTCTATCCATAACGTATCGTATCCTGGCATCACATCAAAACTTTATAACTTTTTTATTGAAAAACATATTTTGAAAGTGCCAGCTGTTCTTCACCTTCTGTGAACATTCTTTATAAAAGCACAAATAGAATGAATTAGGATTATTTTCACTCTAAGTTATTTGAGTGATGTCATTTAGGAACCATTTTTTGATTGTAAGTGAGATGTGTAAATACAAAGAACCTTTTAAAAGGAATAAAAGAGCAACACATAATGCAAAGGTTCTTCAGCAATTTAAGGGTTCTTCCTAGAACCATTATGTGGAGGTTCTTTAAATTTGAAAAAGGTTTCCTCACACACACACACACACACATCTCACTTACAAACATGATTCTTTAAAGAAGCGTTCAGTGAAAAGCTCCATAGAGAACCAAAAATGGTTCTTGCCTGGCATCTTGCAATGAACACTTTCTAGTATTGTTCCATTAACATACCTACACCACTGGCTCCAGCTGCAGATCTCCTCATCATCTATGAGTCGGAAGCAGAGCAGTGGGCATCCTATCTGCGCTCCCTCCTAGCCGACTCCATTCCAGAGGCCGGAATCTGTTGCTACGACATCGCCATGGTGACTGGTCGACGGGACACCTTCCTGGAGCTGAGTGGCTACAAGTGCAAACTACTGATCCTGTCGCGGGGCATGCTGGAGGGCCTGTGCCAGCTGCGTCGCTTCTTCCTGGCCCGTGTGCTACGGCCTGAGGCACGGGTGGTGGTGTTGCTGTGTGGAGTGGACAGTCTGATGCCACTGCTGGAGCTTGTCCCACTGAAGGGCGAACAGTGCCTCCAGATATCCAGTGAGCAGGACGCGCAAGAGTACCGCTCAGCAGTGGCGGAGATCGTCCGCAGAGGTGAGGCAGGAGGCAGTTAGATGTCTGTTTAGACTGTCTTCCCCCAGATGTTGAAGTGTTACCCCTGAGAAAGCTGCACAAAGAATGAGTTGTGATATGTGATATATAAGGCATGTTCGGTCAGTCCTCATCAGCTTCATACATTGGAAAACTGTCATTAAACCAAACTGAAACTACCAGTTGCTTGCATTCAGATGCTAATTAGGAACAGGCAAACTTATCACATGCAAAACCAATGGAGGCTTGGTGGACTCTGTTGCTATGGTATCAGAGAACATACTAGCTGGTGATTTGTGACCACTCACAAAATGGGTAATATGAAACATGCATATATATGACATGCATACTGCAACCATTCAGATGCATCCTGATGACCTTTTTAAAAGAATTTCCCAAACTCAGTGGTATCATCATTTGGCAATTCACTCATATTGCAAAGGGTTCTATATAATACCAAAAAGAGTTCTTTGGTTTGTAACCATAGCAGAACACTTTTTAGTGCTAAATAGAGTTTTATTTATTACTGAACACTGAATGGCTCCTTAAGTCACCATGGTTCTATACATAACCATTGCTAATACTAAAGAACTGTTAAAGACCCCTCTAGTAGTGGTTAACACCTTTGCCTTCTACGCTGTAGGCTGGGGTTCAATCCCCGACCAGGGCAAACAACCTACACTATACCAATAAGGGTCCTTGGGCAAGACTCCTAACACCACCTTGGCCTACCTGTGTAAAAATGATCAAATTGTAAGTCACTCTGGATAAGAGCATCAGCCAAATGCCATAAATGTAAATATATTCTCTGGTACCATATGAATACAGCAGACCAAACTATCCCTTGTCCATCCAAATGAAAATATATATTTTGTTTACATCATAAATATATCAGTTGCTGATGACCACTTCAACACAAACAACCAGATTTGTTGATGTAACAATTTTCGAACTTTTATGAGGAAAATTCCATTCAGACTCTTCCCTAAGTAAGGATGAGGAGGTGCAGACATGGGATGTTAACAGCTGCAATAGAATAACAGGGATTTTTTCCTGTAAAGATCTTTCAGAAAATGCACTGATGTTTATCCTCATTGATGTCAGACCAAAGACAGCGAGACACCGAAGTGTAGGTCACATTAGACAATCAGTCGACTGTTTTGTACATTGCAAAACAATCAAAGGAAGTTCAGTTTAATAAAAAAACACAACTCAATTACTGTAAATGCCTGCATTAAATTATGTTTCCACCCAGCTGAAGGAAGTATCACCCCCCTGATGCAGAAGTCTCACTGTGCTAAATAACTTGGCGCAGCAGGTTAAGCAGCAATGGAGGAAATTAATCAGGTTTACATTCTGCCAACGTGATTGGTGATCCAGAGGACTGTAATTACAGAGCAGTGTGAGTGAGGAGGGGAGCGGAGAGGGAGCCATTTTCCACATGTTTGAATCTTCATTATCCCCCTAAGACCTGACAAGCCAATTACCACCCCTCTATAACTACTCCACAGTGTTAACCACAGGAAGAATACTCAGGAAAATGTGGCAAACATCACTTGGGTAGGTACAAGGTTAAAGATATTCATATGCTTTCAACTACAATCCACTGTACTATAATGTGACACAACCCAAGCTTAACAATAATATGATTATTACATACACAATGTGACTAACACACTGCTCTGCGCTAGGTATGAAAACTTACATTTCTGACCAGCTGTGTAACTGTCGTAAATATGTTTCCACACAGTTCAGTATGTAATCATTATCAAATATACTTTTTCTAAAATTGAGGACACCTCACCATGATCCAATGTTCTAGGTTTTCCAAACTATCCAAAAATCCTATGATTACACCCCTTGTTTTCCTGGTTTATTATTCAGCAACTACTATCATTTATTTAAAAACTGCTAGAAAGTAATTAGTAACTACTATGAATTCTTCAGCAACTGCTATCAATTATTCAGTAACTATTATGAATGATACAGCGACTACTATGAATAATACAGTAACTACTAAGAATTATTCAGTGACTACTATTTATTATTTAGAAAGTACAATGAATTATTTAGTAACTACTATGAACAATTCACTAACAACTAGGAATCATTCAGTGACTGCTATGAATTACTGAGTGATTACTATGAATCATTAAGTGATTACTATAATTATTTCAGTAACTACTATGAATAATGCAGTAACTATAATGAAGGATTCAGTAACTACTATGAATTATTTAGTTAGTACCATGAATAATATTGCTGTCACACAAAAATCTTATGATCCATTTTTTTTAATGTTTGTTTTTATAAACAATACCAACATACCAATATCTATTTCCATAGTGTGAGTATTTCATGATGAATGGACCAACAGAAACAGTCCAAAATTACATACAAGTATAAAGTCTTGGTACTTTGTAGTACACTACTGTTCCAGCTGTTTTTTCTTCTTCTAGGAAGACACCATTCTGGAGATACAAGGTTTTTTGTTATAACAGTCCCGGTACTCACATATAACAACTTGCACACACTTTTAACAGCTCGCCTTAAAACAGCCCTCTCCAAAATCCTAATAGAAGGACTCCATTGCTAGATAAGACCTGTGAGTCTGCAACACGGATTTGCAGCTTGCAGTAGCTAAAAAGGACAGTTTGTTCTACGAATGTGCATCATCAGGGAGCAATGCAGGGCACAGTTAAAACAGCAGCAGTTAAACACAGTGAAATGGAAACATGCCCCAGAACATTAAGCAAAGCTAATAAGAGCAACCACACAAATAAAATCTAAACCAATAATTATATTAACATACTTTTCTAGACACTATAGGTGCATTCATAACCTGTGATAAATTTTACATTTTTAACATATTTAATGGCACAGCAGTGAGTTTCAGCCTGCTGAAATGCACTAGCACAATGCATAAGGTGTTTCTGTCTGTTGCATAAAGTCTAGTGTAATTAACAGTTGATTAAATCTGACCAGACTACAGAGTGTTAGCTTGGCCTTTGAGGTCCAGTAATTGCCAGAGCATTATCACAACTCCGCTCAGCGACATTGCCTTTTGTGCACAGTGGGTCTACCTCTCAAGAACAAGTTAGGACATAGCTGCTCTCATTAACATTTCCATTCTCTCCCTGCACTCACACAGTCATTTGGCAGCATATACACTGTGTTCTACTGAAAGCCCTCGCTAATGCGCTCCCTCGCCCACACACATGCTTCTGACTTTCCCCTCAAACCAACCTCAGCCATTCATTCTGATCAGCAGTAAACTCCAAAAGTACTGGAACACGAAACTGTTATTTTTGCGGTTTACTCAAGCAATAGCATCAGAAAATGTAAGAAGTCGCTGTCCAAAAAAATACATCTCCATTTATTTTTATTTTTTATTTTTTATTTTATTCACCATGTAAACACAGCAGCTGTGCTGTACATTGTGTGAAATCTTCATGATAAACAGACAAAATGCTCCAAAATTACTTTAACTCACATTAAAAGTTTAGAATGTTTTTGGCCTTTGCCTGTAATGTTGCCATTTCATAGGTACTGTTTTTTGGGGCAGTGATGAAATATTACTGTGGGACTTCTTGTTATTCTGTCTTGCTGTGCACTTTGTGTAATGTGAGTTCTCACTGTGGAATAATACTATTCTTTATTTACTTGTCATGTTTTGAGCTTTGGAAAAATGAGCTGAACATAAGCTGAAGCAAAATAGAAGTTATCATCAGTCAGTGGTGTATCTATGATCTTATAGGTCCCAGCTGGAAAATAAAAATTAATGAGGTGCCTTTGACTGTCACAAATATTATATTATTGCCTGATTATGACTATTTCAGCTAATTACAAGTATTTACACACCTCAATTATTTTCCAAAGTTGTGAGCTTTGACAACCTGATGTTTATGGCGCAGCTAACAGAAAATGAATTAGTTGTGTTCATTTGACATAAATACTAAGCATAAGTTGACATAAATACTAAGCATATATTGAGATGTGTCATACTGCTTACATAAACAATAAGAATTTTAAATTCTGACTGGAGCTAAAACACCAGAATATGGATCATTCTCCGTTTTGGTTCAAAGTCATAATTTAAAATATATTTTGGATTTTTAACAGGTGTAGATTTTAGACTAAAGTTATGTTGCTTTGAGTGACCCTATACTTTTATTATGTATATAGAACTTCATATTTTGGCCCTACCAAAACAATCATAACACTACTGATGCTAGTAGTGACTTTGTTAGTAGTGACAATTTTAGCTAATTAAAAAAACTCCAAGTCGCTAGGCAGTGCATGACTATTTTACACAGCTTTAAACAGTAGTGCAATCATAAAATTATAATATTTTTCGTTAAAGCACAAAAAAGTTAATTGCAGTTTTGAAAGTGACAGTTCTCAATATCACATACTAATTGTCAGACTTTGAGACCTTTACTTCAAAACAATGGCATCCAATTGCTCATTATGGGGCCATGAGGGACAGGGATGCAGTCTTACTTCCTGCTCTAAAATGCAGGGGTGTGGCTAAAATAAGGCTCCATAAGGATAAAACTCTTTTTGTTTCTTTGTGAAAACAAAGAATTTATGGGGGGGGGTTTCTTTTCAGTTTTGTCCCCAGCGTAGTCCTAACCAATTCCATACACTCGTTAGGACTCCCCCAATCACACCATACAACAACACACTATAAAAATTACAAAAGAAATATCAGTATTATTTTCAGAAGTTAAAATTTCATGGATGGAGTTTGGGAGTCACCTTATTACTACCCCAATTAATGACTTGCATTTAAATATATCATAACATAATCCTTATAAATATCTAGGTCTGAATACTTAATTGTTATTTTAAATGAGACCACTGTGTAAAATTTGGGAATGATGATGAGTCGGACGCATATGCGGAGATAAAAGAGATTTATTAGGGGCAAATCCATACTCAGGGTCAAGACAGTCCAGGGTCATAGAGCCAACATGGATGGAACGGGGAACAGACATGACAAAAATGAACACAGGGTAAACAAACAACAGAGGCCGAAAGAACAAACAGCAAACAATACAAACACCTCGAACAATACCAATAGCACAAACAAAGACCAGCAAACTCACAGTGGAACACACAGGGCTTAAATACAGGTAACAACAAGGGATAACAAAACACAGGTGGCTAACCAGAGACAGGTGGAAGTAATTAAGGGCAGGGTCTGAAAACAAGGGGGCAGGACCAGGAAGAACTCAAAGAAAACAGAAAGCACATGACAGGACTAAAAGGTAAACAAAAGCACATGGAGGAGTGGGAGGGGCTAATGGTGACACACGACTTGAGCTAATCTGACTGAGGTGCAGAGGTGTTTGTTTATTTGTACATTTGAGCTCGAGCAATGTCTGGTGTCAGTTGTGAGCTAATAAGCATTGACAGCTAGGAAACAAGAAAGCTAATCTTCTAATTTGGCCACTTTTACTTTTACAGTTACATACATAAAGATAATTAAGCTTCTTGGTTATGTGGGCTGCCCGGCCACCAGGCGCTCGCCAGGGCAGAGTACAGGATTGTCCGTGTCTGTTTTTCATGGAGTTTTTGAATCGAGTTAGTCTGGGTCTTCACTCCAGAACTGTTCACCCTGCAAGCCCCCATAAGGAGCATACTCCTGACGCCTTTGTTCTCTAAATCCCTAGACCACACAAGCCCTTCTGCCACAACAAGGCCCCCATCCAGACAGGGTTGTGCCCTGTCTCCACTCCTGTTCATGATATTCATGGACAGAGTGTCAGGGTGTAGCCGCGGTCAGGAGGGTGTTATGTGTGGAGGCCGGAGGTTGGCATCTGTACTATTTGCAGATGATGTTGTGATCAGCACTTCCAATTCTGAGTCCATGGTCTCAGCCTGGAATAGGATGGCATGCCCATTCCAGGTAAGGGGAAAGGACTTTCTCCAGGTGGAGGAGATTAAGTATCTTGGGGTCTTGTTCACGATTGATGGAAAGAGGGATCGTGAGATCGGCCGCAGCCTGGGACAGGTGGCAGCAGCTGAGGTAGCTGAGCCATAAGGCGAAGCTCTCTGTTTACCTGCCGGTCTACATCCCAACCCTCACTTATGGTCATGAGCTGTGGGTAATGACTTGAAAGAACGAGATCATAAATACAAGTGGCGGAAATGAGCTTTCTTCGCAGGGTGGCAGGCTACACTATAATTGATAAGGTGAGGAATTCAGTCATCTGGGAGGAGCTCGGAGTAGAGCTGCTACTTATCCGCATTGAGAGGAGCCAGCTGAGGTGGTTCGGGCATCTGATCCAAATGCCACCTGGACGCCTCCTGGTGGGGGTGTACCAGGCACAGCCTACTGGGACAAGACCCTAGGGTCATCCTAGGGATTATATAGAGGGATTATATCTCCAAGTTGGCCTGGGAGTGGCTTGGGGTACCCGGGAATGAGCTGGAGGAAGTCACAGGGTATAGGGTCGTCTGGGATTCTTTGCTCTCTCAACTGCTATTGCGACCCTATCTGGACTAAGCGGTTAACGACGGTGATGATGATGATATTGAGGAACCCACTAATGTCTCAAATACATAAGCCAATATAAAATATTTGAGAAAATAAATCCTTTAATAAAATATTCAGTACAGAATCATAGCACCATATTAGGTCAGAGCAACCATTAGTAACGTTTCATCTGTCTTTTTTACTTTTTTACATTTACATTATATACCAAGACAGAACCAGCCGAAGCTCATGGTAAAAACAGGAAATGAGGCTTTACTTGGGTTTGACAATACTCATAGTTGGTAAACAGGCCATGGTCAAATCCATGTGAGATTTGAGAAGCAAAACCTCACAAAAAACCTATACTAAAGGCATAAATATTGAGCTAGATCTTGTCATATGATACACATAACAAGTGAGACAGGTTAGTAATAAGGTGAATGGGTGAAATGTCATGTGATCTCCCAAAGAGTTCTGGGAAATGGAGTCTTTGAGAATGTCAGAGCTGGAAGGATGTATGACAGTACAAATACAAGTTATTTATTTATTTTTTTGTCACAAAAAGCAGATTTCACAGAAGCAACTAAACATAAATGTTTAGTATGTAGAGAGGATTGCTTTCAGTTTGTTTTCAGAGAACTCAGCAGACCTCTAAAGTGCAGTCTTGGAGAATGGTTGCGTTTTCTGCTTCTCATGATCCACATAATCCCAAACATTAAATGGGTTCATCAGTCAATTGTTCTGAGAACACCAAGAGCTTCTTTGTTTGATTTACAATCTATTTCCTTTCTCAGCAACAGCTTCTTTGTTTGATTTACAAATGTTCTTTTTGGTCTATTTCCTTTTCTCAATAATGGCCTCTTGACAGCTTCTCATCCTTTCAGACTCATAGTGTTGAGTTGTCTTCTCACAGTGGAGGGATGGACAGATGCCTGTAATTTTTTCAGATCTGAATCAAGAGTGGAGCTTGATTTTCTCCTTTCTCAAAGAAGAACATTTTAAGTGCTGTTTATCTGATCTACCAGGTCTTGCATGGCTGTAAAGTGTTTCATTTTCAGTATATTTTAATACTTTTTTCAAAATCCAGTCCTGTGTTTTCACTCATTGTCCTTTGACTCACTCCTTCCTTATGCAAGTGTATATCTAATATCCTCAGAAATATCTCCTCAAAAATGAAAATCTCACACAAAATGACCATTCAACATTAAATCAAGCTCAGACGTTTGAACAGAACTGCACTTGCATAAATGCTGAGTCCAATTTCAATATGCAGAGCTTCCATCTGCTTTACAGTAGATATGTCCAAACATATGCAAACAATGGAGCGGGTTTATGAGGTGCATAACCTATGCACCAGCTCCACAGCTCATTCTCTCACAGCTAGACAGCTCCATTTTGCCATGATAAAGCCTGCTTAGCCTGTCACCTGTTTCCATGAGAACACTGTGTACTCCTCTGATGTCTGTGCAAGTATCACTGACAGCTCGCACAAAATATTTGCACCGGCAGTTTTTTCAATGGTGTTTACTTTAGAGGGGATTCTTGCACAGTTCTGCAGTCCTATGACCATTGTCTAGCTTGTCATATTAAACAAATAAACAAATGAGCTTTAAGTGTTAAAAATGCTTTCTGTCTCTGGGTGCATTTGTTTGAAGTTTTCTCTTTCCTGCTCCTGATAGAGATCAGTCAGGATCTAATGATAATGCCATTGCCAGGCATTAGCATGGTTATTTTAATTTACATTATGGTTTGATTTACATTTTTTATTATTTCTAGAAAATATGCATATTATTTGTATATTCTGCTTTCTGACTTACATTTGTAACAGCACATAGATATACATTGTTGGTTACTAATGACCATGTGCCAATATATTCATCACAGGTGCGCATTAAAGAAGACATGATCAGAAGCTGCTATTCAGCAGGTGTACGTTTGAACCTGTGGCAAGTCACATGCAAATGTGCAGTCTTCCTCATACGTCAGAACCACCTGTTATCAGTCAGTATGCAAAACCCAATATCCTCATCTGCGCTATTGCAGGCCTTTAGTCGTGCAGTGAAAATGGCTGATCAAAAAAGGGGACTTGAAAAGTTCAAGAAAAGCACTACATTTTCACTGGACCTGTCACGTTATGCAAAAGCAAATTGATTAGAAGCAAACTGCAAGCTAGTAAATCGCGTAATTACTCTACCACCCAATATTCACACCCTTGCATTCATATGGTTTGTTTAATTTGGCCTCAGGTGAGCAAACTTCAGATATGAGACCAGCACAGGAACTAAAGCCGGAGAGAAAGCTGCCTGCAGGCGCTTCACAAGCAAAATCCCCACTGCTGCTCCTACCCAGCCGTGTTCCATGTGAGGTAAGAGCCAGGAAGCAGAGACTTTTATGAAAATATTGCTTTCAGGAATACATATGAGAATACAGTAGTACCACTTTCATCAAACTCTTTCAAATCACTCTTCATAAGAATTGATCCATGATTCTATAAATACATTTTTCCTAGCAACTGTTGTGAAAGGGTTCAAATTGTGTCAGAGGTCTTGGGGGGGTAGGGCCACTAATGGAAAATCTGACTACACACTGACTACACACTTCACAATATATTTTTGTGAGGTTTACTTCCATAGTTTTCACCACAATTACTAGGCCAGAGTCATTTAACTTTATATCTGTATCAATATAAGCATTGTTAAGCTGACAAGAAGACTCAGCAAGTAGGTCTAATAGCCTACCTGTTATTTGAAATGTATTATTTAGGTAGTAAATAACTGATTAAGTTGTTAGTATGCAGGTTTGCATGTTTCGTGGGTTCCACAAGAAGTAAAAATTATGATTCAGTTTACTGGACAAATGGAGAAAATTCCAGTCATATATTGGTTGCTGGGCCAAAACAAACCTGCTATCGTATGGTGCAACAGGCTAGTGTTAACATTACCCTCTGCATGAAAACTTTGCTAGCAAAAACATACTTGCTGGCATATGCTATTGCTACTAACAAAATTCATTTTCTCTCTCCTTTTGGCTGTATCTAAATCTAAGTGTATCTAAAGTTCATCGACAGTTTTGAGATGCACTTTGAGCAACGTGGTTTGGTGCAAGATTGTGCTGTTATCAATTCAGGCTTGGTGAGTTTACAGTTTATGCAGGGAGATGAAAGTAATGTTGAACATAGTGAAAAATGTCCAATAGAATATACTCAACTTATGTGAGGGCATTCATTTTGTCAGAAAATTCCTATTTTTATTCACAGAATTAATGCCAGACCCACCCACATTCAATTCTGTTGCTCTTATAGAAGGACTCATTACTCTAATAGGAGGTCAAGAACCACCCATAGCAGCCAACCAGTTAGCATAAATCCCCCATAAATTATGAAACTTTATTTAACATTGGCTTACAATAGCTACGTAATATTGAGGTTCTAATTTAAAATGGTACACCACTGAACTGTACTAGCTAACGGCAACAATGAGGTTACACATTAGTTTGATCACAGATAAAACAAACTGCATCTGAGTAGTGTGATCTTTTTCATGTGATCATGCATACAGAATAAATATCATTTAAAATAAATAACACTTTAAAGCTCTTTATTTAGAAAAAAATATATAGTTTGTTGGGCTACAGTTTCTTATTAGTTTGTCCCAGTGATCTGTAAAGCTTGTCCAACCTAACAACAGTTGCTATGAAAGAAAACATTTGTGGATGGAGCATGAAAAGGTCTAAAAAGGTTTAAAGAGTTATTAGCACAAATAATGCTCATGGTGAAGTGCCTGAATACAGGATGGACATGAGGAGCAAATAGCACTGAACTCTCTTGACATTGTGAGGATAGATTAAGCCCTGCGTCATATTAAAATGACTGTACCTGCTTACAGTTAGTAAATAATCACATGCAAATCACACAAGGGACAGTAGCATCTGCTTGTCATTTCTAATACATTCATTTGTACACAAAAGTGTGTGTGTGTGTGTGTGTGTGTGTGTGTGTGTGTGTGTGTGTGTGTGTGTGTGTGTGTGTGTGTGTGTGTGTGTGCGTGTATGTGTGTGTGGGGCGTGGTAGTAATCATTAAACAGTCTTGTTGATAACTGCAGTATGTTTTATGGCCAAAAGAAGACATAACTGTGCACCAAGAGGGGTTTAACCTTCTTACAATACTACACCACACTATTACTGTCATTTTGTTATATTCAATTGTAATCACATACTTGCATTTGCATAATTAATGACATTTGCGTGCAACTTATGTTCCTTATTGACACTTTCAAGTCAGCACAGTATTTCCATTTGTTTTGATGACAAAAATGGCAAAAATGTAGAACATCTTTCAGTAAAACAAATCTATGCACAGCGGTAACTTTCTGTCAAGTTTAAATCATAATAAATATATATTCTACTCTGTGGAAATGTGTTTCAATAATCTACAAGTGGGAAAGCATGTTAAGTTTAACCCTGCTGAAAAAACAACCTGTCTACCTCAAGCTTCACTGATTGACCAGCATATATTTTGTTACATTTAATGGTTTAGTCTGTCTACCAACATTACATAAGCATACTGGTTGACCAGCTTGACAAAGCTGGCAATAAACCATCAAACTCACATATCCTTCTTCTTTCCTTCAAGGCTTTACATGGTCTGGCTCCGACATACCTTTCTGATCTCATTTCTTTATATTGTCCCTCTCGTGCTCTCCAATCTAATTCTGGACTCCTCACAGTTCCTTCAACTAGACTTTCTACTATGTGTGGCAAATCTTTCAGTGCTGCTGCCCCCGAACTCTGGAATTCTCTACCTTCCACTCTTCGTAATTGCTCTTCTCTGTCTTGCTTCAAATCTCGGCTAAAAACTTTCCTTTCTTCTTCTCTGTAGTCTTTAGAATTTTTTTTTGATACTGTGTAAAGGGTCATTGGGTTTGTGAAAGGCGCTATATAAATGTAACTTATTATTATTATTATTATTATTATTATTATTACATAAAAACATACCCTCTGCTAGTCTGCCAGCTGGTTGACCAGCGTAGGTTATGTTTTTGCCTAGACTGGACTATGACCAGTTTGTCTACCACCTTGACAACCAAAGACTATCTTAAACCATCTGAAAACAGCTACCAGCAAAACTTTGGTCTTTTTGGCTGGATTTTTCAGCAGGGCCTTTTCTTAATTCTGTGATGACTTAGACCCAATCCCACATCTCATTTTATCTCTACCCCTTGTTTTCAAATTACAATGGGCAGTGGTTGAAATCTTCCTGTGAAATGGGACAACCCTCAAATAAAAAACATTACTTCATAACAGGCTACTAGCAGTGTTCTGTAGACAATCCTGCCAGTCTGCAGTGATAGCTGAGAGTAAAGTTCAGCAACATTGCAGCTGGTCTTTAGTTAAATTTAGTGCATCGTATGCTTTCAAAGAGGAGGTTATGTAACAATTATATATTATTATTTATTCAACACCTAATTATTCACTGATATGAAGCTGAAGTCGGCTATTTGACAGGCTTTTCTCTGAATTTTCCTTACATTCTGTTGCTTCATGGGTCAATACTGCTGGGCTATTTAAGGTGGAACAGGAATTTTAGCTAGCTAGCTACCAAGACATTAGCATACTGTTAGCTTTTTTATGGTTGTTCTGCAGAAAAGGACCATAATACCTGGATATGACATTAAACTTAGGCAATACGATGGTTATCACAATGTTTTAATGGAGAACTCACATTTGTGGGTTACTTTGCTCGCTTGTGCAGCAATCTTGCCGGTTTTTCTTTTTTTCCTTATAATACTCCGTTTGGTGTGTGCCTCTGTTTGGAGGCCTCTATTTGGAGGGCCATGTAGCCCTAACACGTCACCCTCTCCACATAAATAAACAAAAAATCGGGACACCCTACCTCTATGCACAAACACACAAAACAGAGGGCTAAGGGCTAAGTTGTAGACGAGGGGTGAAATGGGAT